>NW_023502290.1:0-72845 GCF_013396075.1 Fusarium subglutinans
AAAGAAAGGTTTAAAGTAATATATCTAAAGGCAAAGAAAATACTTATTACTACAGGCATTAAAGAAATATTTACCTAAATAGTTAATAAAGGTTTAAAAAGATAAAAATATAATAAAAGACTTACTTAATAGGTTAAATTTATTAACTATAAACTTACTACTAAGTATTAGGCTTAGGTAATAGCTACTTATTATAAAAAACTAATACTTAAAAACTAGGATATTATTTTCTTTTTTAATAAGATCTATTTTTCTTATAATAATAAGTAATAAGCCTAGATATTTAAACTTCTAGGGACTTATTAAGAGCTAAAAAATCTATAAGTTTATAAAAACCCTAAGGAAAAGGACTAAAAGAAGCTATATACTTAGGGTTATATTAGGGTTAGTTATAAAAGTAAACTAGTTTTTTATAATATTCTTACTAATAATAGTAAAAAAATAATATAAAAAGTCTATAAAGAAAAGATATTAGATAAGTATATTAGACCTTTTATTAAAAAAAGTTATATATTTATTTTAAAGGAAGATAATAATTCTAAATACAGTCCTAGAGATAGAAACTATATATCTAAGTAAAAGGAAAGATATAAACTTCTTTATTACTTTAACTACCCTTATAGCCTTAACTTTTCCTCTATAAAGACTACTTAGGGATTCCTTAAAGCTAAGATAAGTTAAAGCTAAGATAAGAAGATATTCCCTTTAGAAGGTTAAGGTATTAAAGATAGCTGCTTAAAAGGCTTGGAATAAGATCCTTTAGAAGTTAATTAATAAAGCTATATATAGTATACTAAAATAACTTCTAGACTATATAAATTTAAAAGGGAAAAGGACTGTCTATTAAAGCTTACTTTAGTAATTATAATAATATACTTTTTAATTAATTCTAACTATTAATTATATTATTAAGAATTAATTATAAATGCGCGATTTTATTATAGTATTAAGGGCAGGTTTATTTCTTCTATTACCTGGAGGCTTAGGTAGTAAGTTCCATCCCTTTAAATCCGAGGGAGTACCAGGTACCCTGTTATATCAGGTCAGACTAATCAAATTCATATATCAAAGGTACTTTTCTTTATTAAGAAGATATACTAAGATATAGGTATCTCTGATTATGTAACTTACAGATCGTAACTTTTATCCTTACCATTATACCTCCTTGAGGCTGGTACTTTGTGGCGTAATGATCGGCAGCCAATCAAAATTAGAGTCAGATCCACTTAAATTTGTATCTGGTGCTCCCTCGGATTCAAAGGGATAGTCCAGTGGAAGATTGGTTGGTTGTACGGGATAGGTCAGCTGGTGGATGATGGGTGGGAGCAGGGCAGAGACAGACCCAACAGGGCATGTATGTTTATGCCACCTGCCGTTGGCGGTCGCTGCCCTGAAGAACAGTACAGGGTTCCTCAACTTCTTAGCGTCAATCAATCACATCCATCCAATCAAATCCCTCCATCGTGCCGCGGGGCACCACCAAAAGCCCTGCATCGGCTGCTGCCCGCCGTGCCTGGCACCCCGCGCCTGGTCTGCTGCTTGACCACGTGATTTGGCGTTTCAAGGTCTTTTTTGGGCGCGTTGTCTCAACGCGTGTCACGTCACATTTCAAGGAACTGTCAAAAAGGATTGTTGGACTTGGTGGCTCGTTCAAGTTTCGCTCTCGTCTTGTTGCATCTTGTTTTGTCTTGTTTCCTTTGTCTTTTTGATACCCATCATGAAGAGCATGCGAGGGTTGCTGCACACAACCAGTGTCGAAACTACAAATGAACAAAAGACTACATTCGCTACCACTTCTGTTGCTGGACACAAAAGAAGTCTATCAATAGCTGGAGAAGAACACCACTTCAGGACTTCTGCCTCTCGAGCGACTGTTCCGTTTCAGCGAGCTGTCAGCCTCCCCTCTGCCCCTCCTCGAATTTCTGCGAGTCGCATTGTTCGCCTCAATGAGCGAGTCGGGCCGTCTGAGTATTCTCAACGGAGGGCTATTGCTGCGACTCCGACATCGTCTTGTGATCCTGAACTCGAATTAAGCCATTCTACATATGGACTTCATCAACAGCTTGTTGGTAATTTTGCTTCACTTGGCATAAAACAAATATACCCATGGCAAAAAGCTTGCCTCAAAGGTCCTGGGCTTCTGACAGGAGAAAAGAACCTTGTATATTGTGCACCAACTGGCGGTGGCAAATCTCTTGTGGCTGACGGTAAGATGGAAATATGGTAGTGCGTGGATCTTAGCTAACACTTGTAGTGCTCATGCTGAAAAGAATTCTGGAAGAAAAGGGAACAAAGGCCCTCCTTGTGTTACCATATGTTGCTTTGGTTCAAGAGAAAGTTCGTTGGCTTCGTAGTGTGGTACAAGGTTTACGCTTCGCCTCTGAAACAACGGTCGATGACGACAAACGCATATGGCGTAGACGAGCTGATAAAAATACAGTCCGTGTCATTGGTTTCTTTGGGGGTGGAAAAGTTCGAGCAACTTGGGCTGATTTTGATATTGGCGTGTGCACATTGGAGAAGGTCGGTTTCTAGTACCGCGATCCCATTCTGCCAAGCAAGTAAATTATTGACACTCCAAGGCAAACGCACTCGTGAATACGGCTATTGATGACTGTTCGATCTCCAAGCTCCGCGCGGTTGTGCTTGATGAGTTACACATGGTTGACGATGATCATCGAGGCTATTTATTAGAACTCGTGGCGGCCAAACTGCTCAGCCTGGAGCAGCGTGTACAAATTGTGGGCATGAGTGCCACTCTCCCGGTATGTTGGTCGGTCGACTTCGTGGTGCATTTTGAGTCGTCTAATTTGGTAGTAGAACATGGACATGATGGCTCGATGGCTCGATGGGCATTGTTACGAAACTCGGTATCGGCCGGTTCCTATCGAGGAACATCTCGTGTATGACGGCAACATTTATCCCGCAGGTTCTACAAGCAGTCTCATCAAAACGGCTGCACAGCTGAACAGTCGGTCTACACAGACACAGGCACCGATGAGACCCATCCGGCGAATCGAGCCATCCACCCACAAGGAGCTTCGCGACCCAGTATTAAATGCAGTGGTCACACTTGCTCACGAGACCGCTGTTGCTGGTTATGGTGCCCTCGTCTTTGCCGGGAGTCGTGGCATGTGCGAGTCTGACGCACGATGGATTAGTCGGGCCATGCCCCGGCCACATGAGCTCAAGGCTGACGTTGTTGATAGTAGGATGGACTTACTGGGAGAGCTTCGTAGTCTTCCCACTGGGGTTGATCCGGTATTGGAAGAGACGGTCCTTTATGGCGTTGCATTTCATCGTAAGTGAGACATCCGTTTTGCAAAATCGAGCATGTGTTCCTAATTGATATTAGATGTAAGTCGCTTTGGCCGACTGAAGCCCACAAACATTTCTGATTATATAGGCTGGCTTGACGACCGAAGAGAGAGCTCTCATAGCGGCAGCTTACGATTCTGGAACACTATTAGTGTGCGTCGCGACCTGCAGTCTGGCTGCTGGTATTAACCTGTAAGAGTCACTGTTTCGATTGTTAAACACTTCATTTACTTTTGCAGGCCAGCAAGAAGGGTGATTTTACACAACTGTCGAATGGGGCGCGAATTTGTTGGACCGTCGATGCTAAGGCAAATGCGAGGGCGAGCGGGAAGACAGGGGAAAGCATCTATCGGTGAAACATATCTCTGCTGCCGCGAAAATGACCTCGAGCAAGTTGTAGATCTCATGAATGCGGAGCTGCCGCCCGTCGCCAGCTGTCTTAACACTGAGAATCGACGTATCCAACGGTGCGTATGTCCTATAAAAGCACGAATAATTGCCCGCTAATATATTTCAGTGCACTGCTAGAAGTCATATCCATACGCTTAGCTACGAGTCATGAGTCCATTGTGGACTACTTCTCGAAGTCTCTGTTGAGTCACACGCATAGCGCCAAGTTTGTCAATGATTGTATCACCTCAAGCTTGGAAGAGATAGAATCAATGGGTTTTGTGACCTCCGATTCCTTGTCCATGTTTACAGCGACACAACTAGGTAGGGCAATCGTGGCATCAGCTATCGATCCCGACGATGGTGTATTTGTCCATAGCGAACTCAGTCGGGCGCTCCAAGCCTTTGTGATGGATGGTGAGATGCACGTCTTATACACGTTCACACCTGTCCAAGAATTCGGGGTTATGGTGAACTGGCAGGTCTTTCGGAATGAAATGGAGAGTCTGGACGAGAGTGGTTTACGGGTACTGAGGCTTCTGGGCATCAAACCTACCACAATACTCAAGCTGTAGGTCGTGTTCACGGCCACGGGGTACTCACTGACAGCCAAATAGTGCTCAAGGTGCCACGCTTCGTGAGACGACGCCAGAGGAGAAGCAGGTTGCTCGAGTACATCGACGCTTTTATCTCGCTCTCCAATTGCGGGATCTGTGTAACGAGATTCCCATTCACATAGTGGCACGCAAATACGACGTGCCTCGTGGAATGGTTCAGAATCTTTCGCAGACTTGTCAAGGCTTTGCTGCAGGAATGATCAAGTTCTGTGAACAGATGAGCTGGGGGTATGTTCATGACAACTTTTTTTATCATATAGCTAACCGCAATCCAGAGTAATGGCCGCAGCTCTTGAACACTTTTCAGACAGGCTCGTGGCTGGTGCAAGAGCTGACCTATTGGCCTTGGCAAAGATTCCCTTCATCAAGAGCCGAACAGCGTGAGTGTATTGCTCTCAGCAGAAAGTAGTGTCGCTTAAATATCACAGGCGGGTATTTTGGGAGAACGGTTTTCGTACCGTGGCAACGATTGCGAATGCAGATCCCACAGAGCTGTTTCCTATATTGATGCAGGTTGGTCTTCCGATTTGTTACTGAAAATGCCCACACGGGCAATACTGATTTTTATCTGCAGGCTCAACCAAATAAGATCCGTTTAAAAGGTAAAGACAATGAGAAATACGAAGAGAAACTTCTTGTCAAGGCCAAAGTCATATCAGATGCTGCAAGCAAGATTTGGAGTGAGTTGTCTTGACCTCTGTTTCATCTGACACGCCTAATATGGTTCCCGAAGAACTCCAAATGCAGGCAGAGATGGAGGAGGAATAGGCACGTCCAGAAACTGCATTAGTGGGCAATAACAGGGCTGGCGAGCGTTGCAGAATCTTACCACGACTTACATTCTGGTGAGCACAGGCCTAGGGCGGCAACAAAAGGAGAAGAAGAAGAAAAGTCGGCCTTGAGATGTGAATGCAGGTGTGTGATAGATGGCTGCATCCAGCGTATCGAGTGGCCTATGATTGCACGCCTAAGGGAGACATGTGCCTTGCGAGTCGGCGTGTGTACTGGCAAAACATTGATCACGAACACCAACTGTAAGGATGGTGAGTTGAATCGCCCTCCGAATTGACATTGATTCATGGTGCATTTGTCGTTTGCAGACGCGCGTCGATAATATGCGTGTGAGCGGAGGCATAGTTCCCAGGTTAGGTAGGAATTGGATGAATTTACCCCTGTTCTAGTCCAGCCGGCTTGCCGCCGCCTCTCACAGAGAATTGGGCAAAGGATTGAGAAAATGTTGCGTTAGAGGAAATGAATCGGGGAATGTCCCTTGTTCGTGCAGGAGGCGTGACTGATCATTTTCCCGGTGGCCTGTTTGCTGAGAATGTTCAGAAACTCGATGAAGACCTTACCTATCAGCGATTGGTCTTTTGGTGACCAAGCATTGTCTTATGCCAACCAAGCGCTTGCGCCGCTGCACGTCGTCTGCGCCTTGCTTATTCTGCGCCAGAATACAGCCAGACGGTTGGGCGGCTGTGGCACTCAATTGGTAGCCATCTACCATCCACATGCTTGACTTGTTGTTGGCTGTTTCTAGGCTTAGACCGGACGCCAAGATGGTGTACAGTATGTGTGTGTGCGTGTGGTAGATGCCTGCCTATGTCTATTTCTAGTCCTATTTTCTACGGTGTTTCGGGAGATAGAACGTTCTGAAAGCCTCATTTTGCTCTCTTCACGCGCCCTCGCGCCATCCCTTGACTAGAGAAATACTGGTCTGAATTGGATCAGTACTTGGTAGCTTTGTTATGGCGGGTGATGCGGGAAATGCAGAAACTGCAGGCTCAACCGTCACAGTGCACACCTTGGCCGATGCTATGGGCGTTCCTCAGCCTCGGGTTATCGTCATTGATAGAGTCTACGAGGAGGAGAAAGAAGAGCATATCCTTAGCACAACAGAAGACCTCTGGGTCAGTTCAGCAGACGGCCGATATTGCTCTGCGCCTGTACCGATACGAGTTGGTCCTTTGAACAACATGCAAACCTTCTACGTGTGTAAAGGTATCGATCTATTGAGATGGAGGCCAGTTGAACTAACAGGGTTCCAGGTTCACAAAGATATACTTGTTCAGGCTGAGTGGTTTCAAAAAGCCCTATGCGGAAACTTCAGAGAAGCAAGTGAGCAATTCATTGATCTGCCAGAAGAAGATCCGGCTATTTTTCATTTTCTTGTTGCATTTCTATACGAGGGTTGCTATGAACCTATCAGGCCAGCAGCGAGCGTTTTAGGTAAATCAACTGGCTTACAGCCTGATCCTGACCCACGAGTACTGATATCGCAGTAGAACCAGAAGTCGATAAGGGAAAGGGTATTGAAGTTAACCCAGAGCCAGGAGAGGCTTCTGACTCGAGCTCGTCAAGTAGTAGTAACAGTTCTGGGAGCTCGGGTACCTCATGGAGACGCCGGCGTCGGGCTCGGCAAACGAGACATGCTGAGGCGGAAGAAGCCCAGGAGAAACATCCGGGACATCATCGACCGGGTTGCTCGTGTCCTCGATGCCTCGCTCGGCGTGACTTCTCGAGATGCTGGCAATGCGGGGCTCAGCGATCCCGCGAAGGCAATCCTCCTGTGCCTGTGCCTTATGGTCGAGGAGCTCCTAGAAGAGGGATCCATCCTCCAGGTGTTTTCCCTCCCCCTGTCAGCATTCCGATGCCTCCTCAACAGAGCCAACCGGAGCGTATCACAGGCGAGGATCTTCGGACGTGGTTCCTAGCGTATGAGCTCAACCTCGACGTTTATATTTGCGCGACACGTTATCTTATGGACGACTTTCGAAAGGCAGTGATGCGGTCGTGTGTTGATATGCTCGAGACAGCAGGCTGGGATGCGGCACAGCCAAAGATGATGCATCTTTGCAGAAAACTCCATCGCAGCGTGCCAGAAGTTGATGACTTGCTCAAGATGGTCCTGGCACGCGTTGGGTTCCTTCAGCCGCTTCTCTGGAAGCGAGCCCCTGTAGAGACAAGTGAGTTCTTGGTGAGCAACCCAGAGCTCGCTGCTACCATTCTACGAGAGACAGTCATGAGGCATTCGCAGCCGACGGCGGATTTGCCATCAATGGAGCATGTTCATACTACGGCTTATGAAGACGAGTGGCAGAACTTAAGTCGTGCACCTGCCCGAACACGAGCCTATCACTAGTCATTACCTACTTATAAAACTCGATGCGGTTTGCGGTCGTTGTTCTTTGCTGTTGTGTCTACACAATGGAGGCCAGTTCGGTACACTATGAATATAGCCACTGGAAGTTTTTAAGTTTTTTTTTTTAACTTGAATGAAGTAGGTACCAGCTCTCATATCTATCTCGCCTTTACGTAAAAGTATTCCTCTTGGTAGCCTTGACTTCTGCAGGTATGCCAGTCTTGCGAGACATCCAAATCTAGTCAATAACATCGTCTCTCAGGCTAAACAATTGCTGCAGCACCTCGTCCGACTTCGCTCTCAATGCCGAGTGATACATGACGTTCGTCTCAAAAGTCTTTGTACCCTTGACAAGCTTGGCTGTGTCTCTTGCAAAGTCATAGTCGACGTACATATCCTCAACGAACGAAGCTGCATATACAGGAACTTTATTCTTATGGAGCTTCTCCTGATCGTAAAGAGCGGGCCAGTTATCACGATTGGCCAATAACTCAGCCTCTTGGCGAAGTATCTGGAGCTCTGGGTAAGTTTCGAAGTGAAATGGGAAGATCATTTCTCCAGAGAAGTAGAGGCATCCGCTGGTAGATTCCGTAGAGTAGTTGTCATTCAGCCAGGAGAATGGTTTGAGTTCTTTTCCAATGCGATTCGCTGACCAGGCGGAGGCTAAACCAGGGCCGTCGCAATATATGGCCTCGTGAAGGATGGCGTATATGATGTTGGTATCAAATGGGTTCCAGCCTTCAAGTGGTACTAGGGATGCTCTGTTGAAAAATCCAAACTGATCGAGGGATGCTTTAAGAGTCAGGATGGTAGAGTGAACCTGGTCGAAGCCACCATGGCTTCCAAAGGAAATGCCTATGGTCAGGAGACGAGGAACGGTGAGGACACCGCCAGATGGCAGCGGAATACTGCCACCTTTACTCTCTATGAATTTAGCCACTTGGCGGACGTTTTCGACGTCCTCTGGGAATTTTTCGTAGTACTGCTCATTGCGCTGTATGACCCGTTGGAATGTTGCTTCATATACTTGGTCAGGCTTCTTACCCACGGGGGCTAGACCGCCAGTGAGAAAGACTTCCCGAAGACCTTCTGGGTGCATGGACAAATAGGATAGTGCGATGAAACCTCCGTACGACTGGCCAAAGATGGACCATGGTTGTTTGGCAGCGGGCCATGAGGAGGTAAGATACTTCCTTACAGCTTCGCAGTCCCGGACTGTGTTGTCCTGGCGCATGAGGCCGAGGTACCGAGTGCGCCCTTCAACGTCTTCAGATACAAGGCTTAGCATATCAGCACCAACTGGTGTACTCAGGCCAACGCCGCGATGGTCAAGTAAGAGAAGCTGGTATCCCTTTGCAAGAGCGTGGCGGGTGAGGGGATGGTCCTGCGGTTCACGGTTGCCAAAGCCCGGTCCTCCCTCAAGATAGACCATATATGGTTTTGGGGGCTCGCCAAATTCGTCTTTTGGGCTGTTCTCTGACTCTTCATCATCGGGTGGGAATATGGGAACATCGTGTTTCTTGACAGCACGTGCAAATAGTGTGATGGAAGGGCCCTGGATATCCGTGTAGTCGAGAGGTACTTTGAAGAAGAGCTCCGTGACACATAATTGCCCGGGTAGCACGTGAGATTTCCTACTGACCAGTTCGGCTTGGGGGATGGACAAGTGATCAGGCGTAGACATGGTGACTTGTGTTACAACAGCAGGGGGTTGATAGTATGGTTGGTGATGGTGTTTTAGTGATGGCGGGGTCGGTGGGTAAAATGAATACTGAATGCCAAACCAACTACTCCATGTCTTCTTTCTACCTCTTACCTTAGTACTCTGGCAGCTGAATCGATAGGTCTAGTACCTGGCAATCCAAGATAAAGCATCACTTGACTCTTTCTATACATGGCACTGGCTTATAATGGCCTGGCCTTACTGTTATGTCCTCTGAAAAAGTTCAATTTTAGTTTACCACGTCAACATGCTTTCAAATTGTATTTATAATGATAAAATGGAATACGTGTATGATTTCGTGTTTTTCTGTACGGCTAATTATGCTCAGATCCAGAACATGCAAACCCTAAAGTATTATGGTCAAGCTTATTAGAATAGCCATAACGACAATAAGACCCGGTCGCCTAGACAATCTGTTTCATCTGTTATTACCTGACTTGAGGAATTTACCACAGCGAGCGGTCAAATACATATATCTACAGGGTAGCTTTGGCTCGGCCTGTGCTTTATCTCCGCTCCATGATCCGCTCTGGAGGGACCGGGCTTCGCGCTAGGTTCCATTAGTACCTAGACAAAGAAGCACCTAACTGCTGCCAACAACACATGGTGCAGTAGACCACACTATAGGTGTCTAACGTCGGTAGGTAGAAGCATAGCCTAAGAACCTCTAACGTGGAGCCAAAGGAGCCTCATCGCCATGTCCCGGCCCTCTTGCGAATCATGAACTTCCCGCTCCGAAGTGGCTCGGCTCAAAATTAGGTACTAAGGTACTGAAAGCAACTACACTGTACTCCGTAAAATAGGTAGAAGGACCCTAATTTTTAGCTGCCAGCCTACCGTGCTGTACCCGCTGTCGCATCTGAACAGGCCAATCAGCGTCATTATCTCTCCACTTTGCTGCCGCCTTGCTCTGGCAACAGCACTCCTGTCGGGATCTGGCAAATCTCTTCCTCTTTCTTCCCCATCTAATAAATATTTCATCTCCTCTTCTTTTTTTCAACTTTCTTCTTCTTCTTCTCTTTCTCTATCGCACTCACTCACAGTCAAGGGCATGGCATATCTTCATCTTGCGCACACGTTGGCAGATGCTTTCAACGCCCTTGCTGATGAAGTCCAGACCTTGACAGATCGAAAGACCGTCTTGGAGCACAAGCTTCGCTTTGCTCATGAACAGGTAAGAAGAAATATTTTCTACCCCACGCAGTAGTTCCAAGCCTAGAGCCCGGCTTTTCCCAATACCTGGCTGCGCAACGTCTTGGGATTGTTTCGGCGATACCGGAGCTGTCGGCTTCTTTCCTCCCCCCCTCCCAAGTCAGCATGATGAATATCATTAGCTCTAGATCAAGAGCATCAGGATGAATGACCCTGTTGCCGAGATTGATAACCTATTTTTCTGATATCTGACCTATCAACATCCTCTTCCTCCATCGTCTGCAATGGACCCATCGCTGACTCGAAACCAAAAACAGTTCCAGTATCTGGCTGACAAATATGCTCCAGCCGCGCCAGAAATAGCTGATACCCTGGCTAAGCTCCAGATACCTTCGTATACATCTGTTGATAATTCATTGCCTGTTCCTCTTCCACGCGCGTACAGCTCCGGTTCCCAACACCAACTTGCCCTCGTCATCCGTGACGGGCGCCGAGTAGCTAATCAGCTTGCCTCACTGGGCGAAACGAGTAAAACCACTGGCACTGGCTCCAGCAGAGAGACCGAGTCGCAACCTTCCCACGTAGCCACTTCCATGTCGACAGCGCTAGAACAAGACTTCACGGTCCAAGGAAAGAAGGGCCATCTTCAATGCCCGTTCTCCAAGCCTGCCACGGCTAGCGGCTCTGGGGTTCGCGACGAAGATGCACAGGACACAACTCCGCATCATTCGACGGACCCTATCTGTGCAGCCATGTACGAAGAATCTACTTCTCAGCAAGCCCGCACAAACACAAACGGCTCATCAGCCGTCAAGTGTCCCATTCGTTACATGGACAAACACTCTGCTGAGGAGATCGCCCACTATGTTGAGACGCACAAACATGAACTCCCCCGAAGCCATGAAGTTTGCCTCCGCCGGTACCAACGTGACGAAGATCAAATCAAGAAGATAGATTCCAAATATGGCGATATAGTGAGCATGATTGAAGGGCTGGGTCAGCTTCACCAACCTATGCTACCCGAGGCTGAACAGGATCCGAATCGACCAAATGACGTGGCCCAGCCATCTAACGAAAGAGTTGAGAATTGGGCACAGGCTGTTAGTGTAAACTCGGACCCGGATAATACACAGGTGCCGACTCTGGAGGATGGAGACCGGCAGAGTCATTTCGATCGGCCCCTCAAGGAAGTACGTGTTGGAGAATCGCCCAGTCGGCCTTGGGGAATATCTATTCCAGTCTACGACCTCTCAGGCCAAGGCGACGACCAACCTCTCTCACCACCACCAGCGCCTGTTTGTATGCCGATTTCCGCTCAAGCTGCAGCCAGTGCCCAAGAATCAATAAAGAAGACGCCAGGCAAATGTCCATTTGATCATACAAAATTGGCTGCCATGGGGATGCCCTTGCCGTTCAAACATGACACCCCCCTTCAGGTACCAGAACACACGGTTTCATCCTCACCTCATAAGGAGGGCGGGCCCCCTCCACCCCCTCCACATCAACATCAATATCAATACCAATATCAACATACGGCACCTCCTCAACCTGCCTTCATCAACCCTGATATGACCAAAGGGACAAACGACGGACCTCAAATGATCTTCACTGGGCCTGTTTTCATTGGGTATCCAATGGACCAAGCTATACAATTTATAAACCAATATAGGGGGAACCAGTAATTCCCATAATGGTGGTGCTTCACTTTTCAGTTATCGCATTGGGACGAGAATGCATTAGCGACGGCGTTAGCGAATTTGAGTTTATGGGATGCAAGCGATGGTATTATGAAAGTCTTTGTAAATTTTAATTCACCACATACTGATCGAGTGGACATAGCAGCCGCAAGTTGCAATTGATCACATGCTTTGATTTTGGCGTAACGATATTCAATATTGGCTCTGATGGTTTTGAAAAGCAGTTGATTCAAACACATCGTCGTCCTTGAAGATTCCAATTACAACCGAATACTAGCGCCCAGGGATCCTCCAATATAATGATGCCCAAAACGCCGTCTAGTCCATTTAAAGGTGTATAATCAATGTAACCGAGCCGTGCCCAATATTCATACCTTCAGTATTGAATGATCTTGTCGTTACTATCCCCAACTTTAGTCGAACTTCCCGTTGAAATGGGACTTCAAGCCCTTCGGTCCCCCCTCTTATTGGTGTCTCCCTCATCCTCATCCTCATCCTCATCATCGTGATATGTGCCCTCTGTACCATCTCTACCCCACAATGAAATATCATCGTCCGACATTAACACGGCTGCGTCTTCAGGATCCATGAGCATCGAGTTTTCAGAGTCTGCATAGCCGGCCTCGCCCTCCTCAGCTGATAGACCTGTAGGCTCAAGGCCTTCTTGGCGCGCGAGCTCTTCGGCGCGAGCCATAGTACGACGGTAGATGAGAAGCCCAACAATAAGGCCGACGGCAGCACCCAAAATCATGCTTAAATAATTGATGGCTTTGCTACCGGCGGACATCTTATCGCCCTTCTCAGCCAGCAGAGCAAGACGACTGCCGATGAAAACGTGGACGAGCAGTTTGGGGCTAAAGTCATATTGGCGTCAGCGATCAGGACCGGGCAAATACCATTCATTAGTGAACATACCTTGACAATGCCGTGGAAATGGTAAACGTCAGAGGTGTAATGCTGGGAATAGTGGCGAGGAAGCCATTGCTCAGACTGAACGGAAGTGGACAGAATCGGATAGCCGTAAGATACCAAATTCCCTCCTGGCGCAACACTTGACCCAGAGCGACAAAGCGATGATCCCGACCAACCATGCGATCAACATAGCCGCTTAAAACAGTTCTGCTCGCGAGGAACGCACAAAGGGCACCAGCCGTACATCCGGATGCAACAATGGGCCAGCCTAAGGGAAACCCATACACAAAACCCGCGATTGTGCTCGCGGTCGAGTATCCAACAATCGGAGGGAACGAAGTGACAAAGACCAGCAGAAAGGCCAGAGTCCAACCTCCTGGAAGAGCGCGCCACTGTTCGGCCTTTGGCTCAAGCCATTTGAAGAAGACATGCGAGTAGATGATAGCCAAAATGCCAAGCACACCCGCTGCGACAACACCGATGAGAGCAAGAATCCGCTGGAAAGGTGACAGGCGCAGATACACCTTCAGAACCTGCTCACCAAGCAGATTGACCGTACCCCAGATGCGGCCCACGAAGCTCGTCTTACCACCGCCAGCATAGCTACTACTCGCGCGGCGACGATTCATCAGTGGGTTCGATAAACGGCGGCTTGAGGACGTCGCAGACCAGGGAGGACGGCTTGGCGAGGGAGATGAGCCACGATCTGGAGACAGGGCGAGAGCCTGGGCGGTTGAGTTGTAATCGGCAGGCATCTTTGATGAAAAGATGTTGAGTTTTGATTGACTGAGTAGGAGTTGGAGTTGTGTTCTGACGGGAGCTATGTGGCCATGTCTGTGTATTGGGTTTCGATATAGGTGAGATTCGGAACGCGCGGATGGAAATGAGGTTGTAGTGTGAGATTGAGGACCTTGAGGATAGGGTCAGGATGGTTTTCCGGTGGTATAGAAGATCAGGGCCCCAGATTTACCAGTCAACAATCGTATTGTCGCATTCGATATCGCTCGACGAAAATCCAATGGGCGATGTTGTAGTTACAGCTGGAACTGTCGTCGTCGTTTCATTGGGGCTGCACCAACATGACGTTGCTAGTCTAAGCGAATCGGGAGCGGAAGTGCCCCGCTAAGCATGGCGCTAATCCTGTCCTGTCAAGTGCATGAGCTTGTATACATCAAAGGGTATCAAAGTCAATTCAAGGTCAGGTCGGGTGGTAACTTAATCGACAGGCATCACATGCAACTTTCAACACATTGACTTATAGAACGGAGTCTGATTTTACTGCTTTCTTCTATTTACGTCTCGCGTTGTCATCGACGGCCGCTGGGCCCCTTGGGCGGATCACGCACCAGGAGTCTGACTTTGCCGTCACCGATCTCGACGCCTTGGCTTAGTATGTCCACCTCTTCTTTACCATCTGAGTCGCCCTCCTTGGCGAGAGACTTGTCCCAGCTACGAGCATCGATTCCTAGGATACCCCCCATATTATTGCGGTCTCCAGGAACAGAGAACTCCCGGTACGCATACCTCCACTCGTTGAGAAAGTTCCGGATCGCCCTGCCAACCTTGTCCTTTCCGTTCTTACTATGGTGTCCAGAGCCGGTGATGGCATAAATGGGTTGCGACTCCCTACCGTTTTCCATCAAAACCTTTTCAAGGTAGTCGACAGCTTCTTCAGGGTGAAGACCGTGAAGATCGACATACAATTCCAAATCATTGGAGTTGCCCTTGTTACGTTCCTCGTATAGTTCTTTTGCAGCCTCGCGATGAGCTTTGCGCATAAGATCGTTCTCGCTTTGTCCTCGCAGGCTGAGAGCTTTAGCCGCCCTAGCGTCATTTCGATTCCATGCTTGCGCAGCACTGTGACAGCCAGTCAGCACACGGGAAACCCCCAATTCTTACTGCGAGAAAACACACCTTTGCAGAAACTTATTACGAAGGCCGCCGTGCTTAATGGCCTCCTGGCGAGCCTTCAAATATGCCTTGTTAGCACGCTCACCGGTCTCCAGCCACGGGATATGTTTGGGACTGGGGATAGCCTGAGCTGCAGCGCTGTTTTCCCCATTTCGCGCAACTGTTGAGCTTCCATTGCGCCCCAGCCCTCTCTTGAGTTCGGGACGGACAGGGGTGGGCGAGGGAGACATCTTGACAATATCAGCCAGAGAATTAGGCGCGTTATTCTCCTTGTGCGAATGTCCATGGCCACCGCGCTTGCCGTGATGCTTCTTGCCTTGCTTGATAGATGCAGAACCAAGTGACGGAAAGGCATCGTTGTCATCTAGAGCAGGGGCGGAGATATCTTGCTCTCTGGCCTGATGACGACTGCCAGGCCGAGATCGAGCACGGGGACTGGAAGTTCCCTGGAAATGCTTCAAGCCTGGTGGTGGCGTAATGCCCACAGCAGGGAAATTGTTGCTGCCAGCGAAACCACTGAGATGGTCCGGGGTTCCAGGTCTTAGAGAAGGGAAAGAGTTAAGATCGCCTAACTGTAAACCGCCGTGCTTTGATGGTGGCGTACTGGCACCGTCGAGAGCGAGCTTATTCATAAGTTTGGTAGGATCATGCGAGAAAATGCAAGTCTCTCCCGCCAAGCAATTTCCCATGACCCAATATCTGCAAGAGAAATGTTAGCTTACAACGCGGAGAAGCTCGGAGTAAAACATACTTGCAAAGGTGGTTGCTGAGATCATGGCTGAATCGGCAATCGGCGCGCAAGCACGAACCAGTCGACATGTAAAACTTGCAAATAACCCCCGACTTCGATTGACCTAGAGGAGTAGTAGGGCGATCCACGGATTTCCCAATCAGGACGTTTTTGGGTTCTTCCAATGAAACACCGCCGGGCTGGTTGTCACCTGCTTGGCTTTCCATGAAGGAGACAATCGTTGCGCTGAGATCATAACCATTCTGCGCGAGAGCGGCTTCAATCTCATCGTCCGACTTTGTCTGCCCAAGGATGGAACGCAACATATCATATGGCGACATATCAGCTGACTGTGCCGACATGGACGAGAACTCGGGGGCTGCTGCGTTGAGAGCACTCGGAGTACCAACAGATGAAGTCACGCTAGCAGCATCATCACTCACGAGCCACTCAACATTTTCTGTCTGGTATTCACCTAGAATCTCTGTGGCTGGGGTCGGGTCGCTAGCAAATTCGTATGCATTCAAGTTTGGACTATGAGGAATGACGGGTGTCGCAAGAGCTAGACGTGGCGATGCTCGAGGCGAAGAAAAGGGAGAAACCGTGGAGGAGATTGTCCTGCCAAATGTCGAGGGAACAAAGCCCGGAGGAGCAAGGGGGCTCACGGCCAGTCTTGGAGAGCCCGATATGGGAGTTGGCGAACCGCGCCAGGAGGCGGGTGAAGGACGTCGTAAGATCGTCTGTCTGATGGGAGGGGGTGACGCTGATGTGCCGCCACCGTCACGAAACCGCCAAAGAGCATCTAGTATTGCGTTGTCGAGGGAAGTACCGGTGAGGCTCGTTTCTTTGCGGAAGAGCTCCTCGAGTCTATCTGTCTTATCCTCGTCTTCCAGTGTTGCATCCTGCAAGATCGGCAAGCACATCTCGAAGTGCTCGTCGGAAACCATGATGCCGACTTGTTTTACTCAATGCCGTTCGAGCGGAAAGGGGTCGAAGCTATGGACAGTTTGCTCAGAGCAAATCGAGGCTCACAATAGCGGAACAGGGGTCTCTAAGCTGATGTGGAGCTGATGCGAAGCGCAGCGGTATCTGGAACCGTGTTTCAAGCTTGTACAGTGGTGTTCTGCGAGAAGAACAAGAAGATGCAGAGGCTACATAGTCTTCGATTAGCTTTGCTACGTGTAGATGATATAAGAGGTAAGGCGGAGAAGCTGAAGAACGGTCAGATAGTGGAGAGTTGGACATAGAGTCCAGCTCTAGGCCAGATGGCGACGGGGGTTAGCAAACGGAACTTACAGATTAAAAGGTATGGCAAGAAAAGCAGAAGGAGAAGAATAGGAATCAAGAATAAGAACGCAGAGGAGACGAAATAAAAGTGAAAATGAAATTGACAGTGAAGGCGAAAACAAAGAGAAGCGCAAGCGCATTCAAGCAAAAGATCAATTAGGTCCAACGGTGAAAAGGAGGAGGAGAGGATGGGAGATGATGCAGTGGTAGGGACAGCTTTAGACTAGTCCAATCACTAAGGTAATAGAAAGGTGGAGGGTGGACGGGAAGCCGAGTGGGGAGTACACGGCCCCCGGGAAGCGCTTCAGGGAGACGAGATGCTAAGCTGTAGAGGGTTCGTGAATCAACTACAGTGGCGACCTTAGGTACTAAGCTAGGCTACCTGAGTGGCAGGTTGAGGAAAGTTGCCATACACAATAAGGTACCTTAGGTAGTAGTAAGTACTTAACATTAAGGTGGTATGTATGGAGTGGAGGTGCACCCCATCTTCATCACAAGTGTTATTTGTTGATTAATAAGTTAGGGGGAAAGTGATTCAGATCGTGTTTCGGAATTGCAAGACGTCAGCTCTGTTAGCAGAGACATCCAGTATGCATAGGTCCATGTGTACATTGGCTGATTGGTGCCTAGGTAGAGAACCTATTAAATACCTAGTGGATAGGTATGTATCCGTAAGTTAATAACTGGCAGCCCGGACAGAATGAGGCAAACGTGAGGTATGGTTGGCCCATTATCAAGCTAGATCCCTTGAGGTATTGGTCGCTGGTTACACGTATAAGGCCAATAAAGGGTGAGTATATAGAGGCTGAAGACAATATTTACACTTTCGGTATAATACAGTACAATCACCATTGTCTTAACTTTAGTTATTGTTTCAATATTTAGTTGCCTTACTTCTACTCCGTAGCTGGACACTCATTCAGCCAAGCCAGCCTAGTCTTGCATGGCAACGTATTCGACAACGACTATCTGCTTTCACGTTTATCGCTGGTGATTAAATAATGGCAATCTTAGTTGCTATGATAGATCATGCGATATTTCCCTGTCTTTCTTTTCTTTCTTTGGCCACGACAGACACGATAAATTCGCCTCCTAGTGTGAAAAAGGGGTGCACAACCATAGGTAGTACCTACCTTAGTTAGAACACAAATTGCAGGGACAGAGAACCTCTCCTTTCCTCCCGTCCGTTTTGGCAAGGTCATGTTACCAGGTACCAACTTGGATCTTACCTTAGCAAGGTAAGGTACTGTTTCCAAAGACAAAGGAAACTATCACATAGCCTGATTGAGTGGTTCCGAGGCTGAGTAAGAGTCTAATCGCAACAACATGTGTAGATGTTTCAGTTCTAATGAATAACACATTCTATCTATCTCTCAGGCGCCACATACATGCATTATACCTAGAGTTGATCGTTGTACAGACCTTCGTTCATCATTTGACTGCCAACTGCCCGGTTATATCAGGCTCATAGCCGCAACTCTAGTGATTACTAGATAGTTGCTGAGCGTGATCACAGCTCCTGATATGATATCTTGCAGGATGGGGGGGGCCTTGCTTCAGCTAAATCCCCTCATATTTCGCTTCTTATTACCAGAGAAAGGAGTCATAAATCGCTAAGCTGGATTGAATTGCAAGGGTAGAAAGGGCGAGTCTTTCTAGGGTATTTCAATATCATCACCATCGCCGCCGAAACCAAAACTGAAACCATCGCCTCCTTTCTGCTCTTGTTTATGGTCTATTCCACCGACAGCAGCATCCCATTTACGTTTTTTGCCGCTCTTCGTATCGGCCAGGTCCAGGGCTTTGTCCAGAACTTCTGGGTAGCTGCTCTTCATTCTGTCCATGAAGAGTTGAAAAGGATCCGTGACTTTATCCTCGAATCCGCTGACCTGGTCAGCCTTGTCCCGCAAGAAGGAAACGACTTCCGATACAAGATTTAAGCTCTGTGGCACGAAGTTCTGCGTAAGTGCAATGCCGCTCTCGAGATTGACCACTAGATGCCACCATCCGCTGGGAATATGAAGAATCTCCCCCGCTTCGCAAATACCCTCGACGCAGTCGGGAAGTTGTCGTGCTTCTTCATGAAAAGTGAGAAGCCACTCCGCAATGCTGAGGGGACTGGTGACTTCGCTGCTGTCATCGGAAACATAAACACCGGGCACCTGTGTGGCTGGTGGGAACATTATCCAATACTTGGATCCTTGAATTACAGCGTTCCAAGCACTCGTTGCGTTGGGGTCTTTGTGGAAGGTTGAGCCACTTCGCTCAGGACCGACAATCAGCCATCGATGGGCAGGGCGTTCGTCTCCAAGAACCTCGAACAGATCAGGACCAAAGCAGTCTGGTCTCCAGTATGCAGTGCCTGGCTTCTTACCGACTCTGATGCCCATCTTTTCGGCAAATCTCCGGTCAAAGAGATACAGAGGGCTTTCGTCGCTGTTGTTCTTCATGTATGTGTGGTAGGTTGCGAATGGCCAGTCAACAGCCTCAGCACGAAACTCGACCTCGGCAAAGGTCTGGAGCATGCTATCGAGAGTCCACTCCTTATATACTGGCCATTCCCGAATGCAGTTGGTAAGCACGAATGGCTGCTCAGTCCATTTAGCAGCATACTGATCGTAAGTCAGGTTCTCGAAGCGACGGATCTGGTTTGTCTTGGGAATATGCGAGGTGAACCGGGTAAGAATGACATGACTGCAGGCAAATGGCCGGTGAAGGACATCTGAGAAGACATTACTGCAGTCGATTTTGGTCCCTTGGTCACTGGGCAAACCTAAAACAGTTAATCTCCATGATCCTTGCCATCGGATATCCTTGCTATCCAGTGGTGGTGACCTTAACAGAACTTAGTTCAACAGCTACTTCAGAGTGCCTTTATGTCTCAGGCGACTTACCGGAGAAAGATAGGCTTCCAAAATTCATCGGAGTGGCAAAAGGCATATAAGAATTTGCAGGTGTGGCCAAGCTTCAAGAGAGCCGCAGCATCAAACTGCTCTAGGACAAGCGAGATAACCTCGTCTGGCAGAATTCTCCAGCTCCCAATTGAGCGCCTCGCATTGCGACCAGTGAAAAAATACTGGTTGCCTAATGGCTTGAGTCCTAGCGGATGAGGAGGAATCGAGTCACTTTGGGAAGTTGACTCATATGTGTCGTCCCTCTTATCACATAGTGAATCATGATGGCCAGTGCCAACGCTGACGGTAGCTGAAGGCATCTGAGTGGTGCCGAGCCCGCGTTTGCCTGGGCTGCTGTAGGATATATGGAACAAGTAACTTGTAGAGAGAGAAAGGGAAGAGTCCGCTAGGAATAAAAACTCATGAGAAAAACGAGGAACCTCTACGTTGAAATCACCCAGATATGGCGAGTTCTACCTAATTTAGTGTGGGCGGAAGAAAAATTCGGCTGAGGAATGGTTTCCGGCAACAGCCTTACGGGGAAAGATGAGACTAGAGTTACACTGCAGCTTGACTGTTGCTCAAAAGCGAGGCTACGCTGACTTTCCATAAGGTAGCTTTAGCTAACTTCGGGTGCCTGATAAAGGTATTTAACGATTGTTTATTGCATACCATACCTACTAAGATTGGTAAATTGGTAAGGTTAGTAGTTTGTTAAACCACCAACTGACTGACTACTGGGTACCTGCTGTATCACAAGCTGAGTGGCATGGTTTATCCTTCCTCTCAGCGAGCGAGGGATTATCTTGGATAGGTATGTGGTAAAAGATGACAACCTCGAAGACTGATATACCATGCTCTACAGTTTTGGAATATAATTGTTATAGTGCATTTGCAACAGGAAATGTGAACAGAAGTAGGAGTCACCCACCTTCAAGACACCAGGCGGTTATCATGTGTATTCCTCAAGTACGGAGTAGGTATGGATGCGTCAACCTATATAGGTATGGCAAGCTTCTTCTTGAAGCTGAGAGCAATGACATGGCCCCTCGGGGGCAAGAAAACTCCGGCCTGAATATAGGGTATCAAAAAATAAACTGAGCAAAAGATATCCTAAATCTAGTAAAATTACCCTAAATATCTCCTAAGTTACCTAAGTCTTTTTGTCATTTAGGATTAAGGTCTTGAGTCTTCTTTCCTTCCCTACCTAGATGGCACATGCCACACATAGGCAGGCTACAATCAGTCGATCAGTCACTGGAAACACCATAAAGCAGCGTTGTAGGTGGCGGAGGATGATCCGTGGGTAGAGGGGCACATTTTTTTTCTTTCAAGGTTCTAGCGAGGGGCGGGGCATAGTGGGATGGCTGCAGCCTCTGTTATCATAGGTGGGTGATGAACGTGAGGCAAGGAAAAAAACTTCTTACGTCGCTACAAAAATCAAAGTTTGAAAAAAGAATTAAGGAAAAAATTACTCGCTGTACTTGTACTGTACCGCGCTGTAAAGACCTAACCTAGACTGGTGGCTGCCCAGTGACTGGTGAGTGCGCAAGGCAGAGACGCCGAACCAAATGTACCCTAATCCCGATGCCCCGCTAAGGTCTTCTATCATTGGTCAGGGCCTCTCTTGAGGTAAGCGGGTGGGCAGCAATGAAAAAAATATACTGCCTCCACGACCGCCCCTCATTCGACTTTTTTTTCCTCTTCTCCTTCATACTCCATCCAAAGGAAACAGCACAAATAACCATCCTCATCCTAGGTTCTTGTCGATTCTCGTCATTCTCACGAGACTCTTGATCCTAGTCGATACCAGATTTTTTTTTTAAACCAAACGACACAACGGCGCAGTCTTCTCGAGTAGAAGTTCTGCCCTCTTTTTTCGCTTCCGTCACCCCGCGATTTATCAACCCTAGATCGAGCTGTGCTTGATCTAGATTTTCCAAAGCCTCAACCGCAAATATGGCTGACAAGGGTCTTGAGGATGTCCCCGAGGGTGAGTTATTGCGTCCTCCACGCTGCCATAGGCTTCACGATGCGCTTGGGTTTCTGAGCTTTTCATGCAATGAGAGCAAGCCACTCTTATCACCATCAGACTTGCTGACCACACATGCCTTGCAGGACAGATCGAGTCCAACTACGATGAGACCGTCGACTCTTTCGATGACATGAACCTCAAGTCTGAGCTCCTCCGAGGTGGTAAGTGTCTCCCACACCTCTACAAATCCCTCGCACGCCGCTCACAATAATCCTTAGTCTATGCCTACGGTTTCGAGCGTCCCTCTGCTATCCAGCAGCGTGCTATCATGCCCGTCATCAAGGGTCACGATGTCATTGCTCAGGCCCAGTCCGGTACTGGAAAGACGGCCACCTTCTCCATCTCTGTTCTTCAGAAGATCGACACCAACGTTAAGCAGTGCCAGGCTTTGATCCTTGCTCCTACCCGTGAGCTCGCTCAGCAGATCCAGAAGGTCGTTGTTGCCATCGGAGATTTCATGCAAATCGAGTGCCACGCTTGTATCGGTGGTACCAGTGTCCGTGAGGATATGAAGGCCCTTCAGGACGGCCCCCAGGTTGTTGTCGGCACTCCCGGTCGTGTTCAGGACATGATCCAGCGCCGTTTCCTCAAGACCGACAGCATGAAGATGTTTGTTCTCGACGAGGCCGATGAAATGCTTTCTGTAAGGAAAACAACTTCTTATCATTGAGACTTCAATGCTAACATTATCTCAGCGTGGTTTCACCGAGCAGATCTACGATATCTTCCAGCTTCTCCCCCAGTCCACCCAGGTTGTCCTTCTCTCTGCTACCATGCCCCAGGACGTTCTTGAGGTCACCACCAAGTTCATGCGTGACCCCGTCCGCATCTTGGTCAAGAAGGACGAGCTTACCCTGGAGGGTATCAAGCAGTTCTATATTGCCGTTGAGAAGGAGGAGTGGAAGTTGGACACCCTCTCCGATTTGTACGAGACTGTCACCATTACCCAAGCTGTTATTTTCTGCAACACCCGCAGAAAGGTTGACTGGCTCACCGACAAGCTCACTGCTCGTGATTTCACCGTCTCCGCCATGCATGGTGACATGGACCAGGCTCAGCGTGACCTGATCATGAAGGAGTTCCGATCCGGCTCTTCTCGTGTCCTGATCGCCACTGATCTCTTGGCCCGTGGTATCGATGTTCAACAGGTTTCCCTGGTCATCAACTATGATCTCCCTGCCAACCGTGAGAACTACATTCACCGAATTGGTCGTGGTGGTCGTTTCGGCCGAAAGGGTGTCGCCATCAACTTCGTCACCGCTGAGGACGTCCGCATGATGCGTGAGATTGAGCAGTTCTACAGCACTCAGATTGAGGAGATGCCTATGAACGTTGCCGACCTCATCTAAGTTCAATCTCAAAAAAAAATTGAAAAAACCAACACGGGTCTTCCAATATCCGTTACCAGGCTGTCTCATCAGCTACTTATGAGTGGACGATACAGGGCAGCCTGACATCTTTGGGAGGAGCTTACGGAGAAATCTCTTGTGGCAGTTGTTGATAGATCTCGTTTCTAGAGTACCGCGCTGGAAGGGCGGCAGGCCTTCACATACGAGCTGCCGCCGGTCCGGAAGGTGACCGCCGGGGAGGAGGTCAGAACTTCGACTTGGCCGCATGGCAAAAGGCTTCGGGGGCAGTCCTTTGCGCCCTTAATACCTTTGGGGGGTGCATTGGGGGCTACCAAAAGTAATGCAACGGTTTTTTTTTAACCTGCTTTTTGTCTCTGTTATTTAGGGTGTCGTTATCATGATGAATGCTTTCTTTTTTATTTCAAGATTCTGACCAAGTTTCGCATGAAATAGGTACAAATGCCAAGTGACCTGATAGGGTGTACCTGAGTTGTGATTCAATAAACATGTCGACATCCACAATTACTATTTATTTATCGACTCCTTTTAAGTGAAAGGTGTTTCTACGGCGTTTAGCGACTTGAAGAATGCTACCTTCTGAATGTCACTGTACGATCGACAAATTAGGTACCAATTTTATGATTAAATAAAGCACCTAACCCGATGGCCTGCGAAGCCCTCGTAAACGAAAGTATTGTGTGTAGCTCGTTGTTCCATCGTCTTCATCATCCTCTGCACATGCTCGAATGTACATCCATAACCAAATTACAGTACGCTTTATACGACTCCTGCTATCTTTGAGGAGAGTGAACAAAGGAAAAGCCAAAGATAAAGTGCACCCGAGTCAAATCTTGGATCCGCCCATCGTAACGCCGTGTGTGGTATCGCCGCCTCATGATATATAAACTCAAACAAGCCGTGGCCTAAAGAACGCGGCTGAAGCTCGCTGAGCCAGAACTAACAAAGTAATCAAACCTGCAATTTTGTCTTTTCGAGAAAATGTCAACACCATCTAGTAGCCCTGACCAAAATGAGTCTGCGTAGGAGGTGGACTCCTGACAGCCTGGCCGGCATAGGCACCAGGGATAGGGACAGCCTCATAAGTGGGTTCATCAGTGCTCACAGGCCCGTGTTGCGAGACTTGGACAGTGGGGATGGCAGGAGGTGAGGCCTCAGTGGGTGTAAAGGCAGATTGATTTAGCTTGGGAGTAGCAGAAGGGGCCTTCATAGGGGGAGCCTGGAGCTTGAAACCAGTCTCCTGGGCAGCAAATTGAGACTTGGGCTCAGCAAATTGGATACCAGGCGTGAAGGTGGTGGGGTTCTCGCTTATGTCGGACAGGTTTCGATAGGCAGCGGGAGGGTGACGGGGAGACATGGCATAGGCGCTCAGAGCGGGGGACTTGGGGCCGAAGCCGGGAGTGTTTGGAGCAGACTGGCTGCGGAGCTGGGCGAGGTAGAGGTCGGATCGAGCACGGTCTCGCATGTCCATAGACTTGAAGAGGCGTCGCTTTGTGTAGTAACGATAGAAGACGACGCTGTAGAGGAGAATGCAGAGAACCTCGATGACCACCTCGATGATGATGCAGATCATGGCCCAGTTCTGAAGACGGCAAACAAGAGCATAGTCAACTTTCTCTCCGAAGACTTCAGATCGATGGTTGTTAACACAAGACCAACCCCACATATCCTGATTCCCGCTGTTGTTCTTCGAGTTCTGGAAAACAACAGCTGTGACGACCCATAGAATCAAGGAAAGAATGAACTGTATGAAGTCAGCGCTGGCTCAAGCCAAGCCCACAAGATGTGTGACTTACCCAGCCAATGGCGAACATGGTATAGTAGGTCCCGACTTTCTCGGCACGTCGATGACCACCTCGACAGTAGGAGATAAAAACAACAATACAAGCGACAAGAGACACGCATGCCATGGCAAGAACAAGTTTCTGGGGCCAGGCGCTGGTGTTCTTGGCCCATGAAGGCATCTTGCTTTGATCAGGCAGAGCTTTGGTAGCGTTAAAGATTGTAAACGAAGCAGAAAGCATGGCAAGGATAATAAGAGAGCAGCTAAAGTTAACACCACGGAGAGCGAACTTGGCCAAACGGACTCGGGCCTTGATTTTCTGTCAAAGTGTAAGTGTGATGTCGCAGAGTCAGTTGTTATGGCCGAGTTACATACCACATCGCGCGCTTGCTCCTTGTCAGTTGACGCCTCGCGCTTCTCCAGGATATCTTCCTCCCGAAATGTTGGACTCAAGGGATTCTTGAGATGAGCAGGCGTCCCTGGCACCTTCATGGCACTCTTGAGTGGCGTCTTGGGAGTCATTGGGACGGGAATGGATTCTCGGTGGCCGATGTAGCCAAAACCAACGTCTGCGGGTTGAGGTTGAGCAACGTGCGACTTCTCGGGGTCGGCAAAGGGGGACCGAGCCTCGACGGGTGAGTGAACGGAAGTAGCCTCAGCAAATCGAGGAGTTCGAGGTTTCAGAGAGCCGTCCGAGGATGAGGATTCCGAGGTACCAGGTCGTGCTGAAGCGAGGTTGAGTGCGGCAGGCCGCCTCCTATCTTCTAGAGAAGGGTCAGTCAGCATCATGGATCGTTGATCGTCGTCAGCTCTCTGCCTCAGATCAGAGACGAACCTGGGCCAGCCATGTTTATAACAGGTGAATGTGTGAGAGCAGAAATATGTCAACAGGAAGATGTGCAAGTGGATGTATAAGAGCTTCGACGCAGTCCAAGCTCACGACCACAATAGAACAGAGCAAATTGCAAAGGAACAGAGAGACCAGCTATCAAAGGATTGGGAGAGAGGTCCGGCCTTGCGGACTCGAGTGGGAAATGGCGAGTTTTGAGGTTGGCGGCAACATAGGGAGCCAGCACTCTCATTCGACACCATTAAAACGCCAGCAACGGGACAGGGCATGAGAGAGGGGGGGGGATGCCGAGAATAGTAACAGAGAATGGCCTTACCAGAAAGAAGGGCGGATAGCAGCAAGACTTGTGATAGGCAGATGCCAGGCGCCCGTTAAGTGACTCGGTTTGGATTTAGACGCCCAAGTGATTGTGAAGATATGAGGTCAAACTCCGCTGGCCTGGTTGGTTTTGTCACTGGCAATCAGCGCTTGAGCAACTTTGTGTTGCTGAGGCTCGTAATACCAATATAGGTATGAACTCTGAGTACTCTGTAGTCTTGAATAACTTAGGATCACGGGCGGAATGGAAATAGAGAGGGGATCACAAGAGAGATTTGGGAAAGCTGCGGTGTTATGTGAAGCGGTACTGTATTGTGCGGACAGGGTGCCCAGTCCCCCCCCCCCCCCCCCCCCCCCCCCCATTGTCCCATTGAAACAACCATATTCGGCTGGAATTGTCCGGGACATCTTTTGCATGGTACCTGGGTAGGTCCCTCATGTCGATTGGCCATGCTGAGCAATATCACTGGATGGCAGAAGTTGCCTGGCGGTTAAAGGACATGGTGTTGAAATGTGGATCTTTGATAGAGGGCATCCTTGTTGTCCTATTGGCTGTGCCAGGCAGCCGCTCTTTGGACCCTGGACGTTGATCTGCCGGTCTGATAGGCTGCTATCTGCAGGCGCTTCACATCTTCACCTCTATGTGACCAATCAGCACTGTGAGAGCCGTGATGAGCCAGATGGCCATCCAGCCACCTGCAGGCTTCGGCGGCAACAAACGAGTTTTGTTTCGATAGGTAGGCTGAGATCCATGCTTGCTTGGGCTTGGGGTGTGGCCCACCGAGGATGTTGCATCAAGCATCTATCAGGTTGACTCGGTCCATCCAAGCTTACCGAAGCTTTATTTCAAGTGAATGCATGCATTTTCCTGTGCGCCGACGGTGGCCAGAGTCTTTATCCATCTTGGCGCCGAATGAGTGACTTTTCAGCTCCAAGGCATTGGTCGAGTTGGTAGCTGGTTGCACACGGTATCCGGAAAATTGTCCAAGGTGCAGAATGCAGTCATGGCTGTGCTGTAACAGTGAGACACCATGAACACAACAAGCTATATCCCCATCCAAGGTTACATGTTAAGGTTTTCTAGGAAGGTCAGTGATGATTCGGAATACAAGGTGATAAAGATAGCATCCAGCCCCATGTCATATGCAAGCATGACTTGAGAAGTTTTTGCCAATTATGCAACAATTCTCACAGAAGTCTCTCACCATCTTGAGGAACTCAGCGTTCTTAATTTGAATGTTTGATAATCCAAGGATGCGTTCCATGCCATTAGTTACCTGCTCCCGGGGAACAGAAGAATTAACCGGTCTGAAATACGTTTACTTAGAAATAATAAATTAAATTAAGAAAATATAAATTAAAAAGAAACTCTTTTATAATTAAGGAATTTTTTTATATATTTATATTAATTTAATTCTAAAATAGTAAAATAATAGAAATTCTAGTAAGATCTTACTTACTAGTAAGGACTAGTTAATTCTTCTGTCCCCGAGCTGCTCCCCCTCATCTTGGCGTCTGAGGTAGCCGGGGGAGGAAAGAAAACACAGGACCTTGACCCTAAGCAATAAAATCATTCAGGTAAATCTAGCCTAAGTTTAGGGAGCTCTTTGATAGGTTTATTTTAGCACCCTAGATCAAGGTCTGGTATTTTCTTGCTCCCTAAGGGGTAGGTAGGTAGTGAAAGGTTAAATTCCTGGCACGTGATGGTCTCGAGTCTATCTAGGTAGGTACAATATATTATGCCTAAACTGCTCCTAAACCCCGACGCATCGTTAATAATGTAGCTGCCAATATATCCATATCCATAAGCTGCTCATTGACTATCAAGCGGTTGACAATGATAATTGTTTGATTCCGGATTCGTTTCTTGAACTTCATCCTCTCACAAAGCAGGGGCCTATATGTACAGATCGATTGATCAGACTAGAAAAAAAAGAGGAGGATTTGAGACGAGTCAAGTCTTGACAGGTAATACTCATTCTGAAGCCATGAGTCGCCTCAAAGGCTGCTAGCTTGTCCTACCTATACTATTGCCGTGATGATACTCTGTAGTCCGCTTTGCCTCAAGACCTTTGATGGGCACGAAATAATTGACATGATTGATAATGCCTGCCCCTCATTAGTATTATATGATCGCTTAAAAAAGAAACTACCTAGCCATGCAACACATATCAACGTCAATCCACGATGAAGTATACTGCTCACCTTACTACTAGTTAGGTATAGTAGTTATATAAGGCTCTGAGAAAGGTATCCCACAACTAGTAGGTGCCTTACCTTATGGCATTCTTCTCATAACCTGGAACCTTGACCGGTATCATGGAGGTGGGACACGTTGGATGCTTTGGCCGAAGCTCGCCCGAGGAGGGGCATCAAATTCTTATCGCTCTATCGTGCCCAATCAGGCCTAGCGTAAGAGTCATAGCCATTTCGAGAGACTGCACACGAGGAATTTTGCCATCATCAAGGCGAAATACGTAAAGTCGATTTCCTTACTCGAAACTGCTCTCCCGCTCCTCCGCGACCGAAAAACCACTTCTGATATACCGTCCGAATTGCCCCGCCTTCATCATGTCTGCCAACGGCGACCCCAAATACGACGACATCGAGTCCGAGTCTGACTCCGGCGAGTCTGTCGGCCACAACGAGGCTGGCGATGAGAAGCCCCTCAAGTCGGCTCTCAAGAAATCCAACCCAGCGATCGCAGAGCCCGCGAGTCAAAAACCTCCTCTGCCCCCACAAACCGATCCCAAAGATCTCGATGTTGCCAGCCTGACCCCCTTGACGCCCGAGATTATTGCCCGTCAAGCTACTATCAACATTGGTACCATTGGCCATGTAGCTCACGGAAAGTCCACCGTCGTCAAGGCTATCTCTGGTGTCCAGACAGTTCGTTTCAAGAACGAGCTCATCCGCAATATTACGATCAAGTTGGGTTATGCCAACGCCAAGATCTACAAATGCGACAACCAAGCATGCCCTCGCCCTGGATGCTACCGCAGTTACAAGAGTGAGAAGGAAGTTGACCCTCCTTGTGAGAGAGATGGCTGTGGTGGTACTTACAGGCTATTGCGACACGTCTCGTAAGTTAATCCTGAATTCAAACTCGTGTGCGGAATAATGGCTGATGTTTACAGATTCGTCGATTGCCCTGGTCACGATATTCTCATGAGCACCATGTTGTCAGGCGCCGCCGTCATGGACGCCGCTCTCCTTCTCATCGCCGGTAACGAATCTTGTCCTCAGCCCCAGACCTCCGAGCACTTGGCTGCTATTGAGATTATGAAGCTCGACAAGATCATCATTCTCCAGAACAAGGTCGATCTTATGCGAGAAGAGGCTGCGCAGCAGCATTACCAGTCCATTCTCAAGTTCATCCGAGGAACTGTGGCTGGCAAGTCCCCAGTGATCCCAATCTCTGCCCAGCTGAAGTTCAACATTGATGCCGTCAACGAGGCCATTGTCAACACCATTCCCGTTCCTCCCAGAGACTTCAGCATAGATCCTCATATGATCGTCATTCGATCATTCGACGTCAACAAGCCTGGTTCCGAGATCGATGACCTCAAAGGTGGTGTCGCCGGTGGTTCTATTCTCCACGGTGTTGTCAAGCTTGGTGATGAGATCGAGATCCGACCTGGTATTGTCTCCCGAGACGATAGCGGTGCCCTCAAGTGCACACCGATTTTTAGTCGAGTCGTCTCGCTTAACTCCGAAGCCAACGACCTCAAGTACGCCGTACCCGGTGGTCTCATTGGTGTCGGCACACGAATCGACCCTACTCTGTGCCGAGCCGATCGTCTTGTCGGTTTCGTCTTGGGTCTCAAGGGCCGCCTTCCCGAGATCTACAGTGAGATCGAGGTCAACTTCTACCTTCTCCGCCGCCTGCTCGGTGTGAGGACCGCCGATGGTAAACAAGCCAAGGTTGCTAAGCTCGCTAAGAACGAGGTTATCATGGTCAACATTGGATCTACATCCACTGGCGCCAAGGTTGCTGCCATCAAGAACGACGCTGCTAAGCTTGTCCTGACTAGCCCCGCCTGCACCAATATCGGCGAAAAGGTTGCTCTGAGCAGACGTATCGAGAAGCATTGGCGTCTCATTGGTTGGGCAACCATTGCTGCGTAAGTTTCCACATACATGAGTCCCCCCTATTACAGAATAATTTAACTGACCTCCATTGTAGTGGTGTGACCCTGGAGCCCAGTACTGCTTAGACTTTCCACCTAGACCAACGAACAACTTAAGCAGCTTTTTCGCATGATTTCCCGGCTACATGACATGAAGAGCTCAAGAATGCCCAATTGCAGAGGCAAAGCCCAAGAAGGCATTTTGAGTAGACGGTTGGCGCTGGAGGGGGGCCTGGTGTTTGGTGGTCTTTTACAAGAGAGCATGGGGACGAAAGAATAAGGCGAGCTAGATGAGTCCATGCCACGAGCTCTAAAGAACATGTGGCTGTGACTAGTGGATGAGGAATGTAGTTACGCTGTGAATGCGTCGAGGTTACACCAACCTCACAGGGGGACCCAAAAGTTTTAGCCAAACGCTCATAGCACGAAATGAAGAGATTTCATGACTAAACTCATAAGTATATGCATCATCTATTTGCGCGTTTTGCGCGCGTGCTTGACCAAGTTTTCTATGACCCCTTCGAATGCTTCTCGATCGCCAATCTTTTCGTCGGTTCTCTTCTTCCAATATTCCAATGCTTCCTTGGCCGCTTCCTGCAACCCTTCCAGTTTGGCTACGTGCGCTTTTAATTCCTCATCAGTCATACCATCAAGTGCTTCATCTGTTGTTTGGCACAAATGACGAGCAGCCACGAGGTCTAGTTCGGGTTGTGGTGGAGGCCCGCGGCGCTTTCTTGTCGAGGCTGATGGCTTCCCTTGGGTATCAACTGATGTAGATGAATTGTTACCTTCGCCTTGCCGTAACCTAGATACAGACCGGGAATCTGTGGACGTTCTAGGCGACAATGAAGGGACGTTTAGAGAGGGAAGAACGAGTTTCTTCTGCTTAGAGGCTGGGAGGATCTCGTCGAGGTCGACGGGAACTCCGAGTGACACGAGAAAGAGGCGGCGTGTGAGAGAGCGAATCCAATCAGGGGGTGCGAGAGGAGGTGGCGCTACCAGTTGTGACCAGAGAGATGCGGACCTTGCTGTGGGAAACACTGAGTCCTTGGAGAGAGGTGGGAATGTGGGAAGATCGAGTTCTTCTGGGGGGTATAGAGTAGCGAGGAAAGGCTCCAAGGCAGACACGACTGCTTCTGGATCGAGTCCATCAAAGTCGGGTATGGACTAGGTACACAATGGTTAGCGAAGTACAAGGGGCATAACGTAGATATATCTTACGAATGGTAATGTTGGTTGCTGTGAATGCTGTGTGGCAGTGGGCGCTGGTGTCTCTGCTTCCTGAAAGCCGTCTTCAAAGTCATCGAAGTCATCGTCCTCATTACCCTCCTCGAAATCATCAAAGTCGTCGCCGAAATCGTCGTCGCCATCATCATCGCCATCGTCATCGTCAGCATCTCGTAAAGAAGTAGCTATGGCACGGGGGCTTTCAGAAGGTCCATCTTCTTGTAATTTCGAGTCTGCAGTACCGGGTGACGGTCTTGAATTATCTACGCAGGCGAGTCTCAGCGGTCAATGATCATTCTTTTGAATTTTAGGACTTTGCTACTCCCGTACCAGAATTGCTGTCAACATGTGCGCTCTCGCCTTGAATCTCCTTGACCTGACCATCAGAATCCACGAGAATGTCCGGAGAAGCATCTGCTTTGCGCCTCTCCTCATATTGAATTGAGTGCGATCGGCTTCTAGCCCCAGGAGCCTCCTCTACGATGGTCGTGGGCGCTTTGATTTCGGGGGTAGAGGGGACATTTTGAGATACACCTGTCTCTGGAGCAATCGCAATCTCGTCAGGCTGAGCATCCTGCCCCCGCATCTCGTATGCTTCAGTTCCCGGAACCTCGCCGTGTGATGGCTGATCGTCGATCTTCTCGACTCGGGTCTTTGGAATTGGTGAACTAATCTTGGGACTTCCCGCGCCAGATGCCGCATCGGTAAACTGGTCGTCGGATTCGGACTCCTCAGCTACAACATGTCAGCAAGGGTAGTCGATTGTCCGAAAATCGGTGCTATCATACCAAGTTCGTGGGCTCCAGGGTCCTCAACGGGAGCACCCTTGGGAAGCTCAAGCTTCTCGGCGTCTGTCATGATGACGAGAGTTGGAGGGAAATAGTGTCTCGAGATCTAGAACATGCGGTATTGATAGTCGGCGTGGGGTTCAAGGAACACAGGGGCTAACAACTGAGCAGGCTGAATGGCTTTAACGCGGTATTGGGGGAGCCAGAGGTGCTGATGTGCTAAGGTGAGGGCGGTAAAGTGTAATACGACTACCGTTAGAAGAGGGCTGGCGCACAGAACGACTCAATGCTAGGTACAGCAACGAACTTTATTAGGTAGAATATGATCGGTACGAATAGATCAAGAAAAGAGGTCGTTTCTGTCCAGCAGTTCGTGAGAAGCTACCTCACCTACCTAAGGTAAGGTATAGTACCTCGAGGCACCTAGGTAGAGCTCAAGTGGACAAGTATCACGTGGGGCTATCAACACTGGCCTCCTCCCATTTCCTTAACTCTGTTGGGCGACTCTTTTCCATCCCATCCATTCGCAATCCTTGGCTTTGAGTTATCCCTGCATCCATCACCTAAGGTACCTAGTCTAGAACACGGCATACCTAGTCACCGTATTTGGGTCAGACGGTTCGATTACTTGGCATATTGGCCCATTAGTATGATGGTGAGACTGCATGAAATTTGAGAGGAACGATGCAATCAGTAATTTTCGATGCTCGTAACCTTCTTTGCTACCGGCCTGCCTAGTATACCTAGGTAGGTAGGCACTAACCTTAGGTACCTACCTACCTTGCTGTTTGGGCGCATTAGCATGGATGGGATAAATCGAGATGATGACTAGATACCTACTACCTGTTCGCAGTTGATTGCCAAACTTCGGCACAAAATCTATCTATCCTTCATCTGCAGCTGAAGCACAATGCTTACCATGTTCTACATACACATAAAACATGATACCTAGCGTCCCATTTAGACAGTGCCGCATCTTCCTTTCCGCTTCCTATCATTGTTCTAAGTTAAACGATCTCAACTTAAAGACTGCTCTATCGTATATAGGTATACAGCATCTTCAATTCCAAATGTTTCACCACATACTGAATGCTTACGGCCAGAAAGCTAAACGAAGGCAGCGTCGGTCATGACTTGTGTTGTATTATCATGATGAAACACCATACAGTGCTTTCATTCTTGGGTGTCATACCCCAAGTCTCTATATTTTAATTCACCTGTTATAATTGTTGATGTTTTGTCTTTATCAAGATCCGAAGTCATAGCAAAACTAAAGGCATACACCGTTTATAACGTGCAAGATATAACGGTTACAGAAGTAGCCTAGCGCGGACACGGTGCTGCCATCAGTAAATGCTCATCTCAGGACGCGTCTCCACAAAAAAAGCTCCCAAATACTATGCGGGCCAGCCGCCTTCAATATATCCGTTGCCATCAACGACCACAACCTTCCCATTTCGACTTGCGTAGTCATCATCCCAGGTCCTGCCTTCGACGTCTCGATACTTCTCTAAACTGTGTCAGGTACTCGCGACCGATAAATTTCCCGATTCGAGCAAGCTGATCTCGGCCTTCAGCTCCCAAGATGTCGTTCAGCTTCGGAAACGCAAGCTCTTCCAGCGCACCCAACAACACGACATCGACTGCGCCAGCTTCGGGCAGCCTTTTTGGAGCAGCTACAGGAACTCCTAGCTTCTCATTCGGCTCTATTGGTGGCTCTGCCAGTAACACCACAACACCGACCAGCAGCGCAACCAATATGTTTGGTCAACAAAGCGGTGCCTCGGCGCCGAAGCCCGCCAGCAATCTCTTCGGCGGCGGCGCAAACACGGCCAACACTTCTACCACTCCCTCATCTGGCGGTATTTTCGGTGCTGGTGGCTCTACAACTCCTGCGACAGGAGGTCTTTTTGGGGGTGCCTCGTCTACCACGCCAGCGGCTACTTCTGCACCTTCTAGCGGTGGATTGTTCGGTGGTGGTGCCAGCAATTCAACGGCCCCTGCGTCTTCAGGAATTTTTGGAAGCAATGGGAATAATGCCAGCAAGCCAGCCACTGGCCTCTTCGGCGGTGGTAGCTCTTCTACCACTGCTAGTAGTGGCGCTGGTCTGTTCGGCCAGAATAATGCCAACCAGGCAGCGACAGCTACCCCTTCTTCTGCAACCACAAACCTTTTCGGAAACGCTGCCTCTGGGGCCGCAACTCCTGCTAAACCAACTTTCGCTTTACCATCTACGACTCCTGCAGGGGCACCACCCGCCGACTCTTCGAAGCCTGCTGGTGGATTATTTGGGAATACAGGCGCGCAAGTATCCAGTGGAAACTCTAGTTTATTCGGCGGAGCGAAACCTGCAAGCACGTCTGCTTCTTCTGCCCAACCCAGCACTACAGCAGCTGCATCACCCAGCGGTCTCTTCGGGAGTGCGCAGTCCGGAAGCGCTGCTCCTACCGGGGGTCTTTTCGGAGCGAAGCCAGCTTCAGCTTCTACTCCCGCCGCCGGGGGCCTGTTTGGTGCAAAGACTGAAGGGGCTCCGCCTGCTGCGGCTTCGCAAGCCGGAAGCACGGCCCCTGCCAACTCCACGGCCTCCTTATTCGGTGCCAAACCTGCAGCTCCAGCCACTACAACTCCAGGCTCGACACCGGCGAGTGGCCTCTTCGGCGGCGGCGCAACAACTTCTGCTGCCTCAGGCGCTTCTGCCACAACAACAGCTGGAGGCCTGTTTGGAAACAAACCTGCAACGACTACAACTACTACAGCAGCTCCGGCCGCAACGGCAGCAAGCGCTGGCAGTCTTTTTGGCGGCGCCCCCAAGCCATCTACTGAGTCATCTACTTCGAAGCCAGCCGGTGGTCTGTTCGGAGCACCTGCATCCAGCCAGCCAGCCGGTTCTGCAGCTACCACAACTGCAACAACTGGTGCAACAACTACCACTGCCCCTGCGGCTGGCTCGACTGCTGCTGCTGCCAGCAGCCTGTTTGGTGCGAAACCTACCACAGATGCCAGCAAGGATGCAGCTAAGTCTGCGGCTTCCAGTGCCACCCCTGGGGCGCTAGGTGCTTCCACGACTGGCCCAACATCCCAGATGGCGCGACTCAAGAACAAAACCATGGAGGACATTGTTACACGTTGGGCGTCCGATCTCTCCAAGTATCAGAAGGAATTCAAGGAGCAAGCCACCACTGTGTCGACCTGGGACAGAAGCCTCGTGGATAACGGCGAGAAGATCCAGAAGTTGTACTTGGATACATTCGAGGCCGAACGAGCCAGCCATGAAATCGAGCGACAACTTGCTGCTGTAGAAAGCCAGCAAGATGAGCTCGAGGCTTGGTTGGACCGGTATGAGTCTGAGGTTCAGGATATGTTTGCGAAACAGCTTGGCCCTGGCGAGCAGTTAGCTGGCCCTGACCAGGAACGAGAACGTACGTACAAGCTTGCGGAGAAGCTGACGCAACAATTGGATGAAAAGTCGCGCGATCTCTCCAAGATGGTCAAGGAAATCAACGACATCTCAGGAACATTGAACAAGGGTGCTAAGCCCGAGGACCCTGTAAGTTACATTCCATTTTTTATTACCCTGGATAAGGTTTGCTAACCCAGTACACAGCTGAGCCAGATTGTTCGGGTCCTGAATGGTCACCTTACACAACTGCAGTGGATTGATGCTAATGCCTCGTCGCTGCAAGCCAAGGTTGTGGCTGCTCAGAAATCGAGCAGCAACCTAGGAAGTCATTATGCTGGCTCTGATAACGATGCAGCAGAGAGCTTTTATCGCTCTTACATGGGTCGACGATGAGGAGGAGTAATAATTATTGGCTTGGAGTTTTAGGCAAGGAATTCGGGTAATTCTGTATCAGATACGAACGTGGAGAGAAGACGTGCAGTAGAGCTCAGTTCAGAGTAACAAGGATACGGACAAACGCTGGGAATCCAATGTTGAGGAGTGCAAATGCGTGATTGTTCTTGTACACTAGTTTACCTTAGACTATGGAAAAAGACAAGCACTGGAAGAAGTGCAATTTCAAGTCAGGTCGGGTCCCCCCAAATGATAAATGTACATCCATCGATCTTGGCGAGCGGGATTCAACCTCACTCAGAGCTGATGGTTTCTCCCCCGCAGTCTTTGCCGGGGGTTATCCGGTAATCCGAGGGATGAGTTGTTTAGTTCTTCTCGCCGCCCTGCTCACGGGTGATCTCGTCACTGAAGGGGAATTGAAGTCAGAGGTATGCTCAACTCGGCCCGTATGATACATAGGTAGCTTACATGTGCTTGGAGAGACGGTCAAGGTGCTGCTGCTGCTCCTGGAGCTTCTTCTTGAGCTCGATGAGCTTCTCCTTCTCGCGCTGGCGGATAGCGTAATCCTCGCTGGCCTTCTCCCGTCGCTGGAAGGCATCACTAGAGAATGGCAAATGTCAGAATGCTTCAATCGCCATGTCAATTGGACCTTAGACCGAGAACTCACCCGGAACCACCAGTGGGACGGACTGAACCAGTAGCTCCCTCAGTCATGACGCGAGGAGTGGTAGAGAAGCATCGAACAGGCCAGAAGGCGGCTGTCTGGCGGAAGGTTGTGCGAAGCATGCTGTCGTTGAGGTTTTGGTTTTTTGTCTTGGCTTGCTAGTGACAAGGAAGGATTGGAGATGTGCTTTGTTTTGTAGCCGATGACGTTGGAGGGTTGCTGGTGAAAGAGTCGGCCATGATCTGACGACGAGCTCAGGCCAAGGGTATAATGCCATGGTCGCCTTAGGCCGTTACCTGATGCTAGCACATGACGGGCTAGTAAAAACAGGTACTGGGTTAACAAATCGTGGCCGGCCTAGCGGTAAATCCCGGCCTGCTCCGCCTGCAAGCTCGGATCTGGGTCATGATCTTTCAGCCTGCGAGACAACGGAATTGTGCCAGCCAGGGACCAGGATATAGCTCTAGGGTGCCTGGTTAGGCATAACTACCCTAGATTGTGCATGCAAAGTAGCACTTTGGTTTATCGGTATTTTATGAAGCTCGGGGTTTCCTTGCATTTGATATTCGACCTTTACAAGCTACTACTTGCGTACCTAGGTACCTAGTATGGGTGGGCGCATCACATGTACCACACATAGCTTCCATACCTTAGTACCTAGGTAAGGTAGCCATTGCATGACATCAGAGCTCTCGTTAGGTGGGTTTATCGGGGGTTATTCCACATACCTTAGTACACAGCCATAATGCCATAATAGGTACTAAAGTACCCGGACATCGTACGGTGTTTAGGTAGCATATGTAGACCTCACGAGATCTGGGACAACTGCTCTGACAGGCGGAGGAAGTGATATTGGAAGTTTTGGATAACGACGTCAGTGAGTCATGTAGTCAATCGATCAAAGCAACACAATATACACAGTAGGTACTCAATCCAAGTATAATCCGGGCAGATGTGCTGCGCCAATACATATTCCAGTCATTCGTGTAGTCCTATGACTTCGTACCCTAGACTGCTCATCAATGAATGCAATGCTAGCTGCCTGGCGGATTTGCAATAATCAGAGGCAATACAGGCGTCTGAGGCGGGTGTATTCACTGCAGAGCAGTCAATCGACTAAATTGAGAGAAAGATCTCCTTCGTGTTCCAATATGAGAATGATGAATCTGACCAGCAGCATTCAGATTGCAGTTCCTGTCTCACAACCGAAGTCTCGTGTCGGCACTTCTGTGGCTGCTCCGAGCACACCAACAGCCTGACTAACAAGGCAAAAGAAGCAATCAGGTCGGGTCGCATGATGACGATGATGACACTTGACACCATGGACCCCTCATTTCTTTTTACTTTATTTTTATTTTTGGTAAAATCGCCTTGGTTAACGTGCCCGTTTCTTAGCCGTTGACGTGTATTTCCGCTATTGTTAACGGCTTTTGTCGGCCAGAGATTTAAGGTCACGAACATAGTTCTTGACGTCGAGATGCCAACTCAAAAGAAACATGGACCGTTCTATGGGACCACCTAAGCTGAAAAGTAAGGCGTGACTGTTCGGTTTGTAGACGAATTACATAGGTAGGGAGACAATGTATCTAGGTAGTAAGGATGCCAAGATCCAAGACCTATCACCCGTCAATGCGAGGCCTCAATAGAGGCCCATTTCGTTTGGCAGCTTGTAATCGTGACAAGACAAACTACCTAACGAGATTAAGCATGAATGAGAAGAGCGATTGTCCATTGTTGGGTGTCCATTGAAGTTCCAAGGCCCAGCCAGCTTCAATGGATTCCCCATGGCAGGTGGGTGACAACCTATCGGGTGAGGTGGGGGGCTGCTAATCAAGGTAAGGTACGTACATGGGGCTGACTGCCCGGCTGCTGGCTGCTGGCGCTGGCAGTCACTGCCCAGAGGTGCCCCTTCCTCGATATCTCTCGCGCTTTCGTCACCCCCAACCAATAACTTGACAATAACTCCCCCGTCTAACTCTCTCAACTCAACTCGTCCCGCAAAACAAAACCACTTCTTTTTTTCATCTCTCTTCTCTTTCTCTTGGCCCCATTCGCCATCTGCCAACTCCTTCAACTGAAGCTCCTCTCAGCCGAATTTTGTTTATTCGCTTTCCCTTAAACAATCCCTCAAGCTACTATAAATTTCCACGACTCAAGGTACGTATCTACACTTCTGCCCAGCTCAACCCTTCTACTTGTGAACAAGAACCTTCGCCCTATCTGTTGCGGCTATCTCGTCTTCTTGTTGTTGTTTGTGTTTCGTTGTGCCCTTCTACCACCCACTCTGTCGTCATTGCCCCCCCCTCCTCAGACCGAAACGAACACGCACCCATTATCCCCCTTGGGATCTCCGGGCGCCTTCACCACCACGATTAAGCGATAGCCGCCCTATCTGTACTGCCAACGACAAAAGCATTTTATTTCGAGGCTACTCGTCGTTTAATTACTGTGTGGTGCTCACTGTCGCTTGTCGCCCATCTCAGGAGGCCGTCGTCTCAGAACCCCTCCGCCACTGACAGGCCTAAGAGCGGGGAGCCTCACCGAGTCGTCGCCGCCGCTCTAGCCACGCACTAGGCGCGCAACTGCCTCTCCCTGTACTCCGTATCGCCTAAAACCATCGACTTATCGCCCCTCGCCCACTTCGAAGCTTCCTTCATCATTCCATAATCGTCGCTTTCACCAACGCATACACGAGCTTGCGCCGTTCGACTCTACCACTCTCTTTGTGCCTGTCTGCCTGTGTCTGCACATATCGCTCTATTTGCTTCGTCTGACAAGCTTGACCACCCCCCTTTACTAACTGTCCTTAAACACAGTCGCCAAACACCAACAAAATGGGTCACGAAGACGCCGTCTACCTTGCCAAGCTCGCCGAGCAGGCTGAGCGATATGAGGGTATGTTATAGGGCTCAACACAATATGTCAACCGCGCGCTAACGTATGGGGCGCGCGCCCATTGCAGAGATGGTTGAGAACATGAAGATTGTCGCCGGTGAGGATCGAGATCTCACTGTCGAGGAGCGAAACCTTCTCTCCGTTGCCTACAAGAACGTCATTGGCGCCCGCCGTGCCTCCTGGCGCATAGTCACCTCTATCGAGCAGAAGGAGGAGTCAAAGGGCAACTCTTCTCAGGTTACCCTTATCAAGGAGTACCGACAGAAGATTGAGGCCGAGCTTGCCAAAATCTGCGACGACATTCTCGAGGTTCTCGACCAGCACCTTATTCCCTCTGCTAAATCTGGCGAGTCCAAGGTTTTCTACCACAAGATGTAGGCGCCAACTCATCACATACCGTCGCATACTTTTATTGATCAGTCTTGCAGGAAGGGTGACTACCACCGTTACCTTGCTGAGTTCGCCATCGGTGACCGCCGCAAGGACTCTGCCGACAAGTCCCTCGAGGCCTACAAGGCTGCTACTGAGGTTGCCCAGACTGAGCTTCCTCCCACCCACCCTATCCGCCTGGGTCTTGCCCTTAACTTTTCAGTTTTCTACTACGAAATCCTCAACGCCCCTGACCAGGCTTGCCACTTGGCCAAGCAGGCATTTGACGACGCTATTGCCGGTACGACTCGCGACTGCTTTCAATTGGCCAACATTATACTGACACGGAATTTACAGAGCTCGATACCTTGAGTGAGGAGAGCTACAAGGACTCTACACTGATTATGCAACTGCTCCGGGACAATCTTGTGAGTTTCCCGATCGCTCATTTTCACCTATTCGATGACAGCTAACACAATGACAGACCCTCTGGACCTCCTCTGAGGCCGAGACCTCCGCTGCTGGTCAGGCCGAGGCTCCCAAGGAGGACGCACCTGCGGCCGCTACCGAGGAGCCAGCCGCCCCGGCCGAGGAGCCTAAGGCCGAGTAGGGAGTCGACTAGTGATTTGTCTATGCAGGTGTCAGGTGGACTGGTGTCTACGGAGTGTGGACAGAAGACCTCATTTTTGATCAAGAGCTTCGGCATCGTTTCAGTACAGACAATGGCCATGGAAAGGGCTGACTTTTTCACCAACGGGCTGGCAAGGCGAGTCTATAACAGAACACTTTTACGTTCTGCTCTTAGACTGTTAATGCGTTGGCCGTCTGGACAATAAAAATACTAAAATTACTTTCAATACACGAAATATATGACTAGTGATGACTAGTGATGACTAGTGATGACGCAGTTGAAGAAACTGAATTGGGATTTTTTTTAGGCATGCAAGCAACAACATTACTAGATTACAGTGCAAGGTTCTTGTTTGGTTGTTGGCCAGGTTCTTGGATCATGAATGCTGGCATGGTCAATTTATGCCCTTGTCAAGATATATGCGGATAAGAGTACGCACTGTCATGATCGGCTCAACAGTAATCTGATTATGAGGAGGCCGCAAAGCCAAGTCTTAGGTATCTTTGGAAGTTTCATTTGAAGGAAGTGATTGTTGTTCATCCTCAATAACGGCAAAGTGAACTCGGAGCCACAAACTACAGTCGAGACACCCAACCACAAGCTCCCCCTCATCACTCACTTCTTCCAAGTCTGCTTCGCAAAACTCATAGCTATGCTCATTCCCACAGCGACAAGGGCGATACCAGCATTCCTGATCCTCATCAAATGCCAGATCGTCTAGGTCAATATTTTCCACGCCGGTCTGAAAAGAGCCATCCCACTTTTCGCTTGGGCGAGACACCCGCATAGCGGCGTCGTAAGCTGCCCGACAAGAAGGGTCGGAAAGAGTGTTGAGAGCAGTTGTGATTTGGTCGACTGTGAAGCAAACAAAGGATGGATCTGAATTTGTGACTTTGTCTGGATGGTTACGGAGGAGGGCCCGGTGATAGGCGCGCTTTATGAGGGGCGTAGAATCATGTTGTGTGTCGAGGAGCGTGGGCGTGAGGTTGAGCACTTGGTAATGTGTCGCCACTTCTGGTGAGGTGACTGCAGCCTGTGAAGAAGAGGACATGCTCTGGGACCGAGTTATGCAGATGCCCGTTTGTCAAGTGTAATACGGACAGCTAAAAGCCTGAAGGCTTCGGTTTGATATCACGTGATACACATTCAATGGAGCGAGCTATTGTGAAATCGTGGATATCTATCTACCTTGGTTACATGGAGAAATGAGAGCCATATTAATGTTATTTGGCGTACAAGATGGGAAGTTCATGTTCCAGAACCTCCAGACGCAGTGGTAGTTGGGTGGCCTGTAATTTACGAAAGGGAGGTTGGATCTTGAGTGCACAATTGTTGTCGACAAGACGGTCGCTGATATTGTTGTACATAAAAATACATGGTGGATGTACAGGGCGCGCCAGAACAGTCATTCCAACTCTCTTCCTGTTGTTTATTTGGGGAACTTGGTCCAACCGTATTTGCCCACCTGTTGATGTAGTTAGCAATGGACGATCAAGGCAGTCAATCTTTGATCTTACCCTCTTCCAGTGCTTGATAAGACTGGGCATATCCAGCATGGCCTTTCTTCTTGTCTCCATCCTGCAGTATAGTTAGTCAATGTTGTTGTTCTAGACTCGTGACAACACGTAGCCAGCCAGTGCAGCTGTGGTCGCCATGATGGGAGCGTTCACTTACTTTGCAATCATATGTCGTTCGTGAATATGACCCTTGACCTTCTGTCCTACACCAGTACCCTTGACTCTCAGACCATGCTCAACCCGGTGAGCCAGCTTGTACTCAGTGCCCTTTCGTGTTTCTGGCAGCAGATCCTCAACGCCGTTCTCACGGGCCATCTTGACCAGCTCAGCCTGGCGACGCTGCGAGTAGACAGGATCCTGCCATTTGCCAGTCACTGGGTGCTTGTAGAAGCGGAAAGGGTTCGGCCTCTCCTCCTGGTATCGGGTCTTTGGGGTATTTTCGGGGAGGATGGCGGCGGGAGGATAGCGGGCAAAGAAGCGCTGCAGTGGTGCGGGCAGCGACTTTGCAAGTCCAATGAGCTGTGATGTTGACGCCATGGCAATTCGCTATGATTTGCCGTGCTGAAGGGCAATCGTTTGCATGCCCCGGAACTGAAAGAATGGTCACGAATCTGGAGCTTTCTGATCTTCAAGGCTACGGTCCCCAAGTTTTCAGATAACTGACTACTAAGTTATACCTTACTGAGCCTACCGACAGACCCCGGCCCGCCCGCACATGTAGGTGGACCCCCATTGTTATTCATCAGCCAATGATCCGTAAAGGCACCCAAAGCTAGATCCACACTTTCTCAGCCTTGTCAACTCTTGTCATTCAACAACAAATCATCAGTCATTGCTTCTATTTGTCGTGGGCGACTGCCTACTAGAAATCTTGTAATAAATTATCGCTCTCCTATTTCTGTTCTTTCATCACACAAAAATGCCCCTCGATATCGAAGAAATCTTGCGGCAAAAGAAGGCTGCAGATGCCGCCGCCGCAAAGCCTAGGTTCATCCCAAAGGCCGAACGAGAGCGACTAGCAGCCGAAAAGGCAAAGAAGGAGGAAGACGAGCAGAAGCGCAAGGCTTCTGAAGATGCGCAGAAACGGCAAGAGGAAGAACAAAAATGGGCCGCCAGATCAAACGGCTCTTCAAGGCACAACGATTCTACGAATGGATCATCGCGCGTACCGACGGGGCCCAAGGCCATGAATCAGGAGAATGGCCGTGATCGAGATGGATATCGAGATCAAGGACGAGGGAAGGGAAGGGGAAGAGAAGGTCGGAAGGGAGATAAACAGGCAGCCGATAAGCAGTCTGCAGAGGATATCGAGGCCACTCTCCTCCGATCACGATACCTCGGGCCCCAAGTTAACCAACAGTCCAACTTTTCGGCGAAGAAGAAACGAATGCGAACAACGGAGAAAAAGTTCAATTTCGAATGGGACGCTGATGAAGACACGTCACGCGACAACGATCCCTTATATACTCGACAGGCCGTCAACCACAATGGATCATTTGCAGGTGTTGGTGGAGAATTCGACGATGAAGCCGAGGAGCGCGCTCGCAAAAGAGCTCGAATGATAGAGGAGAGAGACCCGGAGAATGGAAAAGAGAGAGCAAAGGGCATCATGGAAGACTTCTTCCGAGCACGCGACAAAGCGCGACAACGAGCTGATCGAACAGGACTGGGCAAGCGATGGTCTGAAAAGTCTTTGGAAGATATGCGCGAGCGGGATTGGCGAATCTTCAAAGAAGATTTTGGAATCGCTACAAAGGGCGGTATGATTCCGAACCCCATGCGAAGCTGGCAAGAATCGAACCTCCCTAAGCGCTTGCTCAACATTGTCGAGGACGTGGGTTACAAGGAGCCGACGCCCATTCAGCGAGCTGCAATCCCTATCGCGCTGCAAGCCCGCGATCTAATCGGTGTGGCTGTCACTGGTTCCGGAAAGACAGCCGCCTTCCTACTACCACTGTTGGTCTACATCTCTGATCTACCGCCCCTCGACGAGCTCAATAAGAACGACGGCCCCTACGCTCTCATCATGGCCCCGACTCGAGAACTGGTGCAGCAGATCGAGTCTGAAGCCAGGAAGTTTGCTGGTCCTCTCGGCTTTCGCGTTGTGAGCATCGTCGGCGGCCACTCTATCGAGGAACAGATAAACAACATGCGCGATGGTGCTGAGATTATCGTTGCTACACCGGGTCGTCTTATCGACTGTCTCGATCGACGAGTGCTCGTCCTAGCACAATGTTGCTATGTCATCATGGATGAAGCAGATCGTATGATCGACATGGGTTTTGAGGAACCTGTCAACATGATCCTCGAAGCACTACCAGTCAACAACGAGAAGCCGGACACGGAAGATGCCGAGGACGCAACAAAAATGAAGCGTTATCTAGGCGGAAACGATCGTTACAGACAGACCATGATGTATACAGCAACTATGCCGCCTCAGGTGGAAAAGATTGCGAAGAAGTACCTCCGCCGTCCAGCCGTCGTCACCATTGGTAACGCAGGCGAAGCCGTTGACACTGTCGAGCAGCGTGTCGAGTTCATTCCCGGCGAGGACCGTCGCAAGAAGCGTCTGCAAGAGATACTTGCCTCGAACGACTTTGCGCCACCCATTATTGTCTTTGTCAACATCAAGCGCAACTGTGATGCTGTCGCCCGCGATATTAAGCAGATGGGTTGGACGGTTGCCACACTCCATGGTTCCAAGACTCAGGAACAGCGGGAAGCTTCTCTCCAGTCAGTGCGCAACGGCGCGACGCAAGTCCTCGTTGCAACTGATCTTGCTGGTCGTGGTATTGATGTTCCCGATGTTTCCCTCGTCGTCAACTTCAATATGGCCCCTAAAATCGATAGCTACACTCATCGTATTGGTCGAACAGGTCGTGCTGGCAAGAGTGGTGTTGCCATTACTTTTCTGGGTCCTGAGGACGCTGATACCATGTACGATCTCAAGCAAATCCTCAGCAAGAGCTCCATCTCCAAGGTGCCAGAGGAGTTGAAGAGACATGAGGCTGCACAGTCAAAACCAGTACGTGGTGACGGCGGAGGATCAAGGAAAGACAAGGAAGAAGGGTTAGGGAGAGGAGGCTGGTAGACACTGATTGATCCTGGAGAATAACTTAGGCGACATGAAATCAATCATTGAAATGGACAAATCCATTAGTCTCGTTAACTAAAAGAAAGAACCCGTAGAGTGAACCCATTTATAAATGTCACTTCCACATCTCTCATGAATTCTTCCCTATATCTGAAGCACAACTTATTGCAAAGCACACACTCTTTCACATGTCTTCCTTTTATCTTATCTTATCTACTCCAGCTTTAGCTGCTCAAACTGCTTGATAGTCTCCTCGAAGCTGTTAAGCTCTTGCTTGGCATCTGCCAATCTCTTCTCGTCTGTCTCGCGGACGGCGTCTGAGACCTTCTCGAGATAGCCAGGGTCATTGAGAATCTTTTCCTGTTTTTGGATGTTGCCCTTTGCCTTGTCGAGCTTCTTCTGCGCCTTGGCAATCTCAGCATCAAGGTCAACGCGGCCCTTGACGTGAAGGAAAACGGAGGCCTCGGTTGAGACAGGATAGGCGACGCACCCGGCGGGTCTAGTAGCGTCGGGGTTGAGGACCTCGACTCCCTTGATACCCTTGCCGCTCAAGGTCTTAATAGAAGACGACTGCTCCTTAACGGTAGTAAGAGCAGTATCGTTGTAAGCCTGGATGATAACTATGAATGAGTCAGTAAGAATTGTTTACAGGATTACAGGGTTATAGCACTTACCCTCAGCCTCATCCTTGAGGGCGTACTCAGCCATCAGTGAGCGAGCGGCCTTGGAGCAGCCTAGAACAAGCTCGTAAGCGCGCTCAGACTCGGGGTCATCAAGCTTCTCGTGGTAGACGGGGTATCTCGCGACCATGATAGACTTGGTCTGATCCTCAGGTCGTCGGGGCATTCGTTGCCACATCTCCTCAGTGATGAAGGGCATGAAAGGGTGAATCATGGTAAGAGCGGTCTCGAGAGCAGTATAGAGAGTCTGGACAGCAGACTCACGCTCCTTTGGAGTACCGTCACGGATGATGGCCTTTGAGTTCTCGATGTAGACATCGCAAAGCTCGTTGTACCAGTAGCGATAGACGATCAATGTTGACTTGGAAAACTCTCGATCCTCAAGAGCACGGTTGATCTCTTTGGTCGCGGTGTTCATCTTGTGAAGAATCCATCGCTCGGCAAGAGTTTCGCCACGGACAACCCCTGACGTCGAGGGAGTGAAGTCCTTGGGGAGACTTCCCAGAACATACTTGGTAGCCTGGAAGATCTTATTACAGAACTTACGGTATCCGTGGATAATCTTGACATCCAGGTTGATATCACCACCACCGGTTGTGGCGTTAATCATGGTGAAACGCAGGGCATCAGCACCGCACTGGGGGATACCATCAGGGAATGCAGTCTTCTGATACTTGGTGGCCTTTGTAACCTCGCTGGGGTGTAGGTTACCTTGCAGAAGCTTGTCGTGAAGAGACTGCAACTGGATACCTGAGATGACATCCAGGGGATCAACGACGTTACCCAAACTTTTACTCATCTTACGACCCTCTGAATCTCGAACCAGACTGTGGCAATAGACCTCCTTGAATGGGATATCTCCCGTCATCTTGAGACCGAGCATGATCATTCTGGCAATCCAGAAGAAGAGAATATCCCAACCTGTCTCGAGGACATCTGTGGGGTAGAGAGTTTGGAGGTCGTGGGTGTTGTTGGGCCAGCCGAGGGTGCTGAAAGGCCAGAGCCCAGAGGAGAACCAGGTGTCGAGAACATCCTCATCTTGCTCAAGTGTATATGTCTTGCCAGGGAGTGCAGCCTTGGCTTTCTCCTCAGCCTCCTCTCGTGTTCGGCCGGCAAACCAGAGCTTCTCCTCGGGGATATCTCCAGCGCCGCCCTCGATCTTAGCGTAATAGACGGGACATCGGTGACCCCACCAGAGCTGCCGGCTGATGCACCAGTCGTTGATGTCCTCAAGCCATCGGAAGTAGCTCTTCTCAGCAGTCTCTGGTCGAATCTTGATGCGCCCGTCTCGAACAGCAGCCAAGGCAGGCTCAGCGAGTTCCTTCATGCGGACCCACCATTGGGGTTTCAGAAGAGGCTCAATGATATCCTTAGACTTTTCACACAGAGGGACCTTCATGGCATTGTCCTTCTTGTCAACATATAGACCCTTGGCCTTGAGGTCATCTTGGATGGTGTAACGGACGTCGAATCGCTTCTGGCCCTTATAAGCGCCGGTGTTCTCGTTCATAAGACCATCGTCAGTCAAGATGTTGATAAACTCAAGACCGTGCTTCTGGCCGAGAGTAAAATCGTTAGGATCATGGGCTGGAGTAAGCTTGACAGCACCGGTACCGAATTCCATGTCGACATACTCGTCGGCGATGATGGGTAGCTTGCGGCCCTCGATAAAGGGGTGGATGGCAGTCTTCCCGATGAGATGCTTGTACCTCTCGTCCTTGGGGTGGACAGCAATGCCGGTATCGCCAAGCATAGTCTCAATACGGGTGGTGGCAACCTCGACAAGCTCATCTGAACCTTCAATGGGGTATTTGAAGTGGACAATGACGCCGAACTCGACCTTCTTGTCGTATCCCGGGACTTCGAGCAGGGTACGGCCAGTCAACTCCTTGTTGACGACTTCGAGGTTGGAAAGTGCAGTGTTAAGCTTGGTGCACCAATTAACAAGTCGGTTTGCTCGGTAAATCGTGCCCTCCTCATGAAGCTTGACCCAGGTCTCAGTAACAGCAGCAGACAAGTTCTTGTCCATGGTGAAAGCTAGTTTCTGTTAGCAGTTTGTTTTCCCTAGATGAGTTTGGGGCTGACGTACCCTCTCTGCTCCAGTCAAAAGATCCTCCTAGACTGGTCAGGGCCTTGTTGATGCGTTTGTGGTATTCATCCTTCCACTTCCAGACGGTGTTAACGAATTCCTCACGGCCAAGGTCGTGTCTTGTCTTGCCCTCCTTTCTCCAAAGCATGTTCTCAACAACGCTCTGTGTAGAGATACCAGCATGATCGCATCCGGGCAACCAGAGGGTGGTCTTGCCTTGCATACGGTTCCATCTAATCATGAGATCCTGAAGGGAGTCACCAAGAGCGTGACCCATGTGCAGAGCACCAGTGACATTGGGGGGAGGGTGAACAATGACGAACTTGCCCTCGTCCTTGACGCTTCCATCGGGCTTGAACTCGGGCTTGAAGAAGCCCTCCTTCTCCCACCAGCTATACCATGCTGACTCGACCGCAATAGGGTTGTAGGCCTTGAAATGGGGGTCTTCAAATGACCGAATTCGCTTCTTCTCGCCCTCGGGGGTGTCTTCAACGTATTCGGGGATAGGCTCCTCCTCGACCTTCTTTTCCTTAGGCTTCTTTTCTTTGGTAGCTTTGGGGGCGGTGGCAGCGGCCTTTTGCTTCTTTGCTTCGAACTTGGCCTGTTTCTCGGCCTTCTTTCGTTCTTTTTCCACTGTGAAACCATGTCAGGGGATGCACTCAAAACTGTCAATGGACTGCGTGTTACATACACTCCTTCTCGGTTTTCACCTTGGGCGCACCGGCGGCGGCTGCTGCGCCGGCATCTTGGCCTGTAGCGTGCGCACCGGTGGCAGACTCGACAATCTCCTTCTTCTCCGCGGCGGGAACGGCTGGAGGAGTGCTGGTAGCGTCCTGGATGCCCTCGCTGGCGGCGACTATGATGTTATGATTAGTATCAGCATTACTACATACAGAGGGCTGTAACGAACTTGGGTTTCCTCGTCCACTGTTGGTCGCCATATTTACTCGCGTGGTTGTTAAGGGTCGGCTTGCTCTTGGGGAAACAGATCGCACCCTCAGTGCTCGAACCGCGAGTCTAAACGTCGTGCCGGAGATGACTGAATGAAGCCCGTAACTTGAGGGCTTCAAGCAATGACCTGCACCTCGAATTGATATAAGTAGATGTTGTGTGACTGCAATTTCGAGGATTGAGTCACCCGCTTCTGATGGTGGGGGATAACTTTTAGTTCATGGAGGGGTACAGAAAGTGTGGCGTAGGTAGTAGTATTAACATTGATATAATTCAGTACTACCTAACGTTGGTTACCATGTCAAATCACATCAACTTGTTAGAAATAATGCCAACGAGGCTCATCTCATGTGACTCGTCAATTGATTTATAAGTGTTGATCATCAATTAGTATACTCATCTTTATTCTGATGACTCTTTTCTTACACCAACGATATCGGACCACCATGTTTCAGTCGTGCTTGTCAAATGTGGCGCAGCAGTCCACTAGCCACAAACGCTCAACTCAGCTTGATGTCGTCTTAGACTAGTTAGGTGCCTCCCTATGCAATAAGTTGAGACGAGATTACTCCAAAGGCCAATATTGAAGCATCTGCTCCAATCTCAAGTATTTGGTGTAGCCGGTCTTCGAAATCTATCCCAATGGCCTTGCGGCTAGCACTAAGAGCTCCTAAGAGCCGTTTCAACAATTGCATTTCGACCACAACTAGGAGAGTCTTCTCAACAAGTAAACAATCGGATTACTTTACTGTTGAGCTGAGTCCGAAGATCAAAGTTAGTTCTGTAACAAGAAGCATTGTCGACTTTGCTGACCCTCCAAAGGACCCCTCAAGGCTATTACAAACAGTTAGATCTCAGATCAACATCACCAATCCTAGCCGCCACGATGCAGCAGTTATCCTGGCAACTCCACAGTATGCGCAATGGCTAGGCAAAAACGAATTCATGTCTGAGTTTGTAGATATGCTGTCAGGTTCTGATGGGACTGGCGAGTTCCATACTGTGGCCGCTGTTGTTGACCACATCGCCCCGCCAGTGCCGAGCAACAAACCCATCCAGGGCATATCTATCCTCCGTGGTAACCTCGACGGTATCCTACCAGGATTATGGACAGAGGCGCCCCCAAAGGAATGGTCGGACGGTGGAAAGGTGTCAGCTCTAACGATGGATCTTGGCAGCCCGCATATCAATATCCCTCTTACCAACACAACTTTTCAGAACCACAGGACCTCGACACTTATCATTAGCCGTTACGACTTGTCAGCCGGCTCTCCGAAGCTCATTGAGCAAACTGACAAAAAGCATTTGCAGAAAGTAACCATTCCTGTTCAGAAGAGGCTCTCGTCAATCAACGACCTTGGTATCTGGGCCCCCCTCGTGCCTTTGACTCAACCCCGTGTGGTTACCGAGAGCTTTGGTAATATCGTACGGCGAGTCGACATTGAAGACGAATCAGTTCCAGCATCGACTGAGCTCGAGCCAGCAGTGGACGAGCTCCATGCTAGCAAATCGGACTTGGTTCAGTCTCCTATGGGTATTTGGGCAATGATCACACCTCCAACTTTTGTTCAGTCGGGGGGCAGCTGGCCCTATGTCAATCCGGATCCCGAGGCAACATTCACCGATTGCCAAAGCATCACGGAGCTAACGGCTGTAACCTCCGATCAATTGGGTATCCTGTATAGGCAAGGGGGTAGATTATATCAAGTTTGTAAGCAACCCAGCCAGTCCCTGTGTTCGATTTCATCTTTTAACAGCCTTCAGTGAGTGGTGGCGGTGGTTGGGGGGCAAAGAAAGGTTTGCTGTCGCTTGACCCCGAGCAAACTCACTTTGTTGTATCTGAAGAAGAAGAGATGCAAAGGTTCATTCAAGCTATGGAGGGGGGCAACTTTGTCCCTGTGAGTTCCAAAATCCAGTTCTTTGCATCAACAGATGCTTCTGCTAGCGAGCTGGCCGGAAACAAACAGACCGAAACCGGTGTGGTGTTTGGAACAGCCAGCAAGGTCGAGGTCGAAACTGATGTGAGTCCTTCTCAACCTGAGGCACTATTGTTGGAGAATCATTTCGGCGCTCTCTCCAATGTAGGTATCTTTGTAACCTCGTCCGATACTTCCATGTTTTCGAAACCTGGGTTCAACAACGACTGGAAACTCAACGTGCCTAACTCTCGGATATATGTTATTTAGGTCAGCACAGAGTTGATGGTCTTCACTGGTGGTTGCCGTATGTATAACAAGAATGTACAAGTACCCCTCCCAACGACTAGATATGGCCGTATGTGTAGATATGTGAGTAGTATTCTGCCTGCGTTTGTTTACTGTGGCCTTTTCTTCTTGTGCAATCCCTCCGCTGCCGCTGCAGCGACATCATCCAGCGTTGTTCCCCTCTTCCTCTTGCCTATCTTCTCATTTCCAAGTACTTCATTCTCCGCAATATCCTTATAGACACTCGCGGCACCCATGAACATCTCTTTATCCCAGCCCGCTTCCTCATTGAAAGTGAGGGCAATCTCCTCCATCTCTCGCACCCAGCGATACGCCTTAGGTGGCATGCCGGGGACGCTCTTTTCAGCGTTGGCAAGCGTGGCTGGATAAAACGTACCAATCTCATCTTTGAGAGCGTCTAAGACGCCAAGATTATGTGCCGTCGTGAACGATTGAGTGGCAATGGCAGTGAAACCCTTTGAAAGGGAAGCAAAGCACATCTTGAGGCCACTTGCAGCGCCGATATCAGGAGAGATTTGCTTCACGTTGAGAACAGACATTAGTTTCTTCCCAAAAGGGAGCGAGCCAAAATCATCCGAGCCTGATATAGGAATTCTAGGACGGTACCAGTCAGAGTAATCGCCACTGCTTGATGATTCTGCTGCGGGATCGGTAGACGTCTTCTTAGGGGGATGCCCAATAATGCTTCCGTCAACGAATCGTACAGGCAGCTTCGATCTCTCGACAGACGCCGCAATGGCCTTGACCGTCGAAGGTGCAACAGCATTGAGATCGACAAAGAAAAGCTCTCTCGTAGCGTCTAAGCCCGCTAACGCATTTGTAATACGAGTGGCTGTTGCCTCTGCGTCTTTAGGAGGCACAATGGAGAGTATAACGGAACTCTGTTTGACCAGATCAACATCGGACTCGAGGAGCTCAACTTGTGCATCCCGAGCTCGTTCGATGGTATCTTTGCTGGAGGAACCGTTAGCAGACATTTCATCTCCTTGCTTGGTTGATCAGTTACCTTCTGCCAGAGATATTGGTTGCAACAGTGAAACCATTGGCAACTAGTAGTTTTGCAATACCGACTCCCATATCGCCAATGGACAATAGTCCGATTTTGGGTAGAGATTCAACGGTAGCTGACATCTTGGGATTGATAATCAATTCAAGTTGGGCGTTATGCGTGATGGAGATGGGTTGACGCGGGGAACTACCTAGGTACCTAGGGTAAGTGAGTTGCGATAAGAGCCTAAGAGTACAATTTACTGATCCTTACCTATTGAATTGAATTGAGATATTGGAGGTTTTCACTAACGTATCAATGACGAAGTCAAAAGCTATTTGCTTTATGCATGGGTAAGTATCTATGAAATACACTGCTGTTATTTAGTACCTAGGAGCAGATATCAATCTGGTAGATATCTTGACAAACAACACAGCCTATTGGGTTTCGTCACTAAGAGATATATGCCTAGGTATGTCAGTTGAGGCATTTCTTCACGATGGAGAGAACGCCGACTCTCAAGACCCATTAACCACGATGAATGCACACGACATGACCCAAAGGTATACGGAATACAATAAATATACTACCTACCTGAATACTGACATGCTAGCCTCTCTATAGGGCAAAGAAACTTCAAGCGATAGAACCTCGAATCAAATAATTACCGACCCCGCCAAACGGTTGACAGGACAGGTGCACTTGAATACTATAGGGCATATTGTAGGTAACTTCTTTATTATGTACGTAGGCGAGTCAACAAGATGTTACGAGATTTGCTTACACGCATCGAGATTCGAGATCGTCTGATTATCACGAGGATGTAGAAAAGTGTCGAAGTTGGGAGAGCGAGGTGAGTGCGGGGCTTCTAATGAACGATACAGTGCCTTGCATCGATCGATCAACTGAAAACGATAGTGATAGCCCCGCCGTCATTTTCAACGGGCGCCATGACTTATTTACATAGTAGTCGGCCGTCTACTCTATGGGCGTTTACACCATCCGGATATAATGCAGGTAGGATCAGATTAGCGAATGTATCAACTCACGATAGTTCTCAAGATCATTAGCATGCCTACGCTACGTTGCGTAAAAACGGAACGGAATGGTTTCGAATGATATGATCAAGAAGAATCGAGGCCTGTCTGATAAGTCGTTTCTTGTGGCCAAGGTCGACGTCACTCTTCAAGGATCCCACCCTGTTTCTGGTGTCGCGGGGAACCATTCATGGTCCAACGATTCGCCTCCGATGAAGACACAGAGCACATGATGACGAACCTTTGACAGGCTGTCGAGGCTATAGATCAGACTATCACTGAAAATACATGATTGCATAGAAGCGAAACTCGTAATTCAAACTATTCATTATCCACCAAACCCCAACCAGTTTACCGATCGTTTCCAAACCGTCGATAACATCAGCTGGCAGCCCATCATGTTCTCCCCTCCTCAACATCAACATGATACTACATCAGCATCCTCATCCAGAACTACCAGACCATCACAAGACAAACACAACGACAGGAATACGGAGACTTTTCCAGCTTCAGCCCCTCGGCAGCCAGACGAAATCGAAGAAGCTGATACGACAGTACCAGTAAAGACGTGTCAGCCAAAGCAGAAGCAGAAAAGAGCTGAATCGTCATCTGATAAAGATACCGGCGATGCCGAGAGTGTGTATCTATCATCCGACGAAGAAGACACATCAGATGAAGACTCCTCAGACTGTGACTCAGACTCACAAGACAGCGTGGAAGAGCTGCCTCCTCGGCAACTATCGAGGAGAGCAACGGATCGAGGTGTAAAAACAAGTCCTGGGTCGCCGTTCACAATCACCCAAACAAGAAGCGAAACTACTCGCTGGATATCAACACAAAACAATGGAGGCATGATGCGAGGGGCTAGAACTGTCAACCAGCAGACAACATTGCATGGACACAACGTCAATGGACCACAGCAAAGACCGAGCAATAGGAACAGCATCAGCCTCAACATGAGCGTCAATGTTGACATGTCCTTCAACGGCCTCGTCACAGGCCGAAACCTGGGCTTCACAGGGGTAGGCAACCTGCCATGAGCTTCTTTTCCTTTTTGTTTGGAACTCAATCGAAACGCTACTAACAATGACAGGGATCACTATCATATGCATGGAGCCGGCGCAACACGCAAGGGAGTTGATGTTTTCTCTTTTCACGTGGACTATTTGACTACAGACGACTAAATTATTATTGACAACTTCGAAGGTGGGATTTTGGGTGTAAGGCGCTAAACATTCTGGTGGTGTACATAGTTGTGAACATGCCAACAAAGCTACTCGATCATGTCAACATCGTCGGTTGCAGCTTGAGCTTGAGTCTGCGCCGGTGCCTGTGTCTGAGCAGTGGGTGCATTTTGCTGGTGAGCAGGTTCCGTGGCCTGCGCGTTGTCACCGCCGCCAAAGTAGTCCGCCATCTCTGCATCCAGCTCCTCCTGTGTCTTCTTTCCACGAGGGTTGCCTCGTCCGCCGCGTCCGCCCTCCTGATCTCTGCTCCCATCTCTGCCGTCTCTGCCATCGCGTCGAGCTCCAGGGCGACGACCACCCTGACCGCGGCCCCGACCACCCTGTCGAGGCATTGGGCTGCGGCGAGGACCCTGACCGGGAACATATCTATCGATTCCTCTGCGGGCAGCATCGTCATCATCATACCGGCGATGGGGGGAATGGGATCTTCGTTCCCCCGGACTCGAGATTCGCTCTGCCAGTGGACGGCCGGGCATAACGGCGGTATCAAATGGGTTTCGCGAGGGTAGCAGAGTCAATCGAATGGGTTGACCTGGTTCCTGTTAGTCAGGTTGTACGACCCGGCAAGTCGGCTTTTCAACTCACCATTGGCATTGGCACCATCAAACTGTTTGACCGCCTCCTGAGCGTCCTCCTTCAGTTCGTACGTCACGTAAGCAGTCCCCTCGGATCGCCCAGCGCGGTCATACCGTAGCTGAAGGCGAACAATTGGGCCAATTCTTCGAAATAGCTCCTATGTGCATGTGAGCTGCTGTGTAGTAATTCCAGCCATGTCATCCACCTACATCCAGGTCTTCCTCAGTGAGGTCATAGTGAATGTTGTCAACTCTGAGCTTGGCGCCCTTGGACTCCCTATCGTGCACAAGGTTAGGGAGTTCGCGATTGTTGATAGGTGCGACTCACTGGTCTGGTGATTCGCGGCGGCGACGAGGAGCAGGAGCTCGGCGATTGTCTGGGTAGGTGTTAAAATGGCGTCCTAGGCAGGAAGGAGTTTCAGGTATTACTGTTCTCTTCGAATCGGTCGTGGACCCATTCGCTGTGTACGGTTAGCAAGCGAGAGGCGTAGGAAGGCAATATTTTGACTGACCTATCAAGGTTTCGTGAATCGTCGCGAACGGACTGCAAGTGGGAGGGACGCTCTGGTCAGCAATGGATTTTCAGAGTGGAAAGCCGTTCAATCGACAAAAGCCCCGAGCACCGAAAGGACAAGTTGCGAGGAGGGTTGTACAGGTCGAGTTGGCATCATTGGAGGGCGAGGGAAGTCAACCTGCACCGCCGACGTCAACAAAGACTCACGAAGAAGGCCGAGTTGCCGTCTGAGGAGAAACCAACCTTTCTAACACCATCGCGAGGGTAGTCATTACGGGGTTCACGTCGGCGACCTTGGCCACGGTGGTTGCGAGGTCGATTGGCGCGCTGCGGAAAAGAAAAGTCAGCCTTGGTTGGTTGATGCGAGACGGGGGCGCGTTCATGCCATGCACTGCGGGAGACGGGATGACAGGATAGGGGGGAGATGAGGAAGACGTACAGTATCAGCGATGATCTCATCAAGACCGCGATCCATCTTGTCAGCCATTTTTGCGTATATTTGCTGTGAAGCTAGGTAGAGTCCGCGAGGAATTCGGCAAGTTAAGGCGAAATTGAAGAGGAGAGGCCGTGTTGCTTGACAAAGTTGGGCCAAGGTTGTCTAGGTACGCACATGCGAAGGATGGATTGGATGTCATGGGTGGGTGCCACAAATCAAGACTTCAAGCCACAATCTGGGCGTTGAATCGTGGTGGAGCCCTCTATTATTAGTGCGACAATACGAGGAAGCATGGTCAACTTGATTATGATATTGTTACGTAGGTTTCGGACGATCGATCAGGACCGATTTACAATTGAAGCAGTTAAAAAGAGTCACATATATCACTGCTACTAGTTATTCATCAAGCATCATACTGTCAGTTGCCGAAGTGCTTCGACCAAGCCGGGCTCTTTCTAAACTTCACTTCACTGGAGAGGTCTACCAAAAGGCCTTGGATGAAATATGCAAAACCTCGAATTCTTACTGACCTTGAAATAGCCCCGAAGGCATAAACGAACTGAGGCCTTCGCTCTTAGATACAATGATACTTTCCAGAGTCAAGCTTTCTCTGAGCCTCCAAATCACATGTACTAGGTATCTTGTATCTGCATGGATACTAGGTACCTTAGGTACTTACCTTACCTACTACCTTAGGTACTCTAGTAGTACCCAGGTTCCTACCTAGGTGCTACTGGGATTCACCGATGGGACGGGTCTCAGCGCTAGACCTGTTCTGGGGACTCAGCCAACTGAACCCTTCAGTTGCTGTGTCTTCAGTTAATTAACCCTTTGGAGGCCAGAGAACCACTTCGTATTCCTGTCATATTACCCCTTCGCTCAGTCTCGTCTGCTACGACAGTTGCTTCTTTTTCTCTTGTCTGTCTGTCTTTTGCCTCTTCAAAGGCTATACTTGAGGGCTCAACCGTTCGTAACAATCTATCTAAACCCCCTATCACTTATTCCTGAGCTGTCCCTCGCGGCGCATCTTGAAACGGCTTCAACCTTTAATCTGATGCCCTCGACTTTCTCGCGATAGCTGGTGTTGTCGCACTCTCTGGCATACCCGAACACTTCGCCGCCTCTCAGGCGCATTAATACAACTCTCATGGCCCGACCCATGGGGGCGGTTCGTCTCAAGAAGACGAACCCCTTGACCCTCGCGCTCGGAGCGATCCTGTGCATCTTCATCGTCGTCTTCCTCGTCTCCCCGTCGGGCAAATCCGCAACCGCTCGCCGATTCGAGTCCATAACTGCAGAACATCATCTCTCGCCGCCGACTTCACCGTACCGAAAGTCAAAATCCCGATCTGGCGTACCGCTCAAGCCACCACCCGTTGTGCACTACAACCTTAACAATGTCACCATTACGACTTCGCCCATCGCGAACCGAGAAAATGTCCTCATCCTGACCCCCATGTCTCGATTCTATCCCGGCTACTGGGACAATCTTTTGCGCTTGACATATCCTCATGAACTTATCACGTTGGGGTTCATCCTACCCAAGACCAAGGAGGGCAACCAAGCCACCACCGAACTCCAAGAACACATCCACAAGACGCAGAAGCATGGCCGCGAGGGCGATAGATTCAAGAGCATCATCATTCTTCGTCAAGATTTTGATCCTGCTATTGTTTCGCAGGATGAAGCCGAGCGCCACAAGCTTAAAAACCAGAAGGCCCGTCGCGAGGTTATGTCCAAGGCCCGGAATTCACTACTGTTCACGACCCTCGGACCCGATACCTCCTGGGTCCTGTGGCTAGATGCCGACATCATTGAGACTCCTACAACCCTGATCCAGGATCTCGCCTCGTTCGATAAGCCGCTCATTGTCCCAAACTGCTTCCAGCGATATTACGACGACGAACATAAGCAAATGGCCGAGCGGCCATATGATTTCAACAGCTGGCAAGACAGCGAAACAGCGCTGGCACTCGCTGCCAAGATGGGACCCGACGAAATCCTTCTCGAGGGCTACGCCGAAATGCCAACATATCGAATGCTTATGGCATACCTGGCTGTTGAGGGCGGTGACCGTAATCTGGTCATCCCACTTGACGGAGTTGGAGGTACTGCCCTCCTAGTTAAGGCTGATGTGCATCGCGATGGTGCCATGTTCCCTCCCTTCCCCTTCTACCATCTTATTGAGACGGAGGGATTTGCCAAAATGGCTAAGCGGTTAGGCTGGCAACCATATGGCCTGCCCAATTACAAGGTCAGTCATTTCTCTGTTGCAACCAACATCTGGCACTAATGACTTTCTACAACAGGTCTATCACTATAACGAATAACGTTGCCACGCCTTCACGAGGGCATGATCCATCTCCTTTTGCGGCCCCTGTTTTCTAGTTCTTATGCTAAGATGACAAGCATGCTGTTCTGGGATTAGGACCTTAAATAGTTGCTTAACAGCTATTGACGGGCAAATCACGATTCAATTTGGGCGCGTACAGGTCATGGCGTTTAGTAGCGTATCCTCTGAACATTTCTTCAAAAACAGAGAGGAATGGAAGCCTCGTTGCCAGAAAGGGAAAAAAAAGAGAAGAAGAAAAAAAAAAAAAAGAAAAAAGGAAACAGCGCAATAGCTTCAGGGAAGATATCACGCCTTGTTAACGATATGCATATTGTATTGGCTAACATATTTCTGTAAGAGCATTCGGTCATGCATTGCGAAAGTGTAGGAAGGATCATGGAACACCTTAGATCGGCGTCTGCGAGTGCGCGTGTTAAGCTGTTCAAATACAAGTTTTGAGGCCATTCTCAAAGAAGTTGTCCTTTAAGTTAATATTTGCAATATTATTACTCAGAATCATGCGATACCGCTCGAACAATAAACTCGTCAACATCTGTAAGCCCAATCTGATATCTAAGCGACTAGGTACCGAGGTATATCAATAAACCTTCCATACGAACCAAAACTCCATATTGTGCCACCTGAATTCAAGCGCATCCACCATCTTCAACCGGTGCAAACTCCATATGTAACCGACATTTCAAGGCCCCTCATATCGCCCATCAGAATCCCGACACCAAAACTCGACTAGCTTCCTCGTACCAAGCACATCGCCGGATCGTAACAAGGCCGCAACGTCCACGTTAAGTGGGCTATCAGTCTCAGGGCAGCCCAGCAACATGCGCACGGCTCGAACACATTCCAAGACACTATACGCAGGTGTCCATGCGTCCTTGAGCAGGTCCAGGCAGATCTCGCCCGTTTGAAGGGCAATATTTGGGTGAACAATGGGCGTGACGAACGTCAACTTTGGCGGTGCGAGGGGGTAAGTCGATGGGATAGAAATATTGATGAGCCAGCGCCCCTCTGCGAGATGTTAGTAGGTGACGATGGCAAAATTAAGAGTTGAGCTAACCATCGTAGCCGTGGCCTATATCTCGCCCATTGACAACGGCCTCCCACTCCATCAAGTCGCCCTCGTTGACTGGCCCAAGACGTTCGATACCCTTCTCTTCCTTTTGCTCTGTGCTCCACGTGTCCAACTCCTTTATCAGTCGCCGACTTGCGCTTCGCGACGCAGCGGCTGAGTTTGATGACGATGACGGCATTGCTTTGGCTGAATGCGATATCAGGGCCAGGCGGAGTGATGACACGGCGAGGATTTTACACACGTTATGAGTTCAAAGGATTTGGGCAAGACCCTTGAAGTTGAAGTTGAAGTTGGAGTCGGAGTTGGGGATGGGGATGGGACTAAGTTACAGCTGGTCTGGGGTCGTGACTACCTATTTCGTCACGTTTAAGCTGCTGAGCTCCCCTTGGCATGCCCAGCTGGCGACTTATTACAGGGGTGAGGTCGGCCAGAGCCGAGGGATGCTCTCATGTAAATTAGCCTGTAGGTACGGAGTACATACTTGCCTGACCTAGGAAAGTACTGCCCAACCTTACATTACCTTAGGTAGGTTAGTAGGCTAGGGGGGGAAATAAAACACAGACCCAGAGTACTTAAGTAAGATTATTCTTATTATAATTAGTAAAATTAAATAAAAATATTTTCTAAGATATATATATATAAGAATAATTAATAAGATTTTCTCTATCTAATAGTAATATTTTTATATTTTATTTCTTATATTATACTAAGTAATTTAGTAAATATCCTTATAGCATGGTCAGTCTCGAGGTCTGTGTTTTATTTCCCTCAGAGAGTAGGCACCTGGTAGGCTAGCCCACATAAGGACTTGGACCCCTGGCTCCGGACTATAACTGCCAGCTCAACGGGCTAGTGGCTGTGGCAGCGTGGCTCAACCTTCGTTTCTAACGACTACCTACTTTCATGTGAAAATGCTTTTTCACACCACGTCGTGAACTTGACCATGATCAACAACAAAGCTTAAGAGATAAACATACATCAGGCTGGCAAAACCAATCGAAAGTCTACAAATACTGAAATAAAGACGTGGATTCTCTGGAAAGGGGGATAATTTTCTCTTCTAGTCTAGCATCATAACTCTTCACTTTTTTCTTCGCCCTCCATTCGCCGCAGGCTTTCGCTTGGACGTGGATGATGAAGCAGAAGTACGAGGTGGATTCCTCCTGACTGGCTCGGGCTTAGAAGGCTCGGGAGATGATTCCTCAACGACGATCTGAGCTCCACTGCCAACATCATCGCTGGATGTTGTCTCTACTGATGCTTCTCTTTCCTCATCAGACTCATCCTCGCTCTCGCTCTCTTCTTCGCTTGACCCGTTGATTTGACGGGATCCCCGCGATAAACGCTGAGCCCCTGAAAATTGTCTCCATGATCCAGCTGGACTAGCGGCCTGGGCGCCTGGAACCTGGAACTGGAAGGGGTCGAGGGGAGCTTGACTCGAGTTCCTACCCCGACGAACAATCACTGAGCTATCAGAAGGCTGACGACTATTAGAAGGGGCCCTCACTCGACTCTGGGGTCTTTGTGACGAGGTCCCTGAGCGTGGTCGGCCGGCTGTCGCTGGTGGTGGGAAATAGCCCATGGAAGGTCGCGACGAACGGTCTTGATCCTCGGTAAAATTGCTGTTAGAAGAAGATTGCCGGGCTCGCGACTGTGTGCGTGGTTGACCAGAGACTGGGGGTGCTTTCTTTTTGCGCGATGACGGCTCCAGCTGGGTAAGAGGCACAGCGACTCGCTGGTCTTTACGCTTCTTGCCGCTCTTCTTTTTCTTCGCTGCCTCGTCTCTCTTTCGTCGTCGCTCCAGGGCACCCATTTCTTCCTCATTGAGATCAACATCTGTTCTTCCTTTGGCCTTTGCACGCTCGATTCTGTGCATTGCCGACTGGACCAGGGCTTCCTCCCGATCACGAACAGCCAGTTCGGCAAGATACTGTTCAAACTCCTCATCCTCACTGCTCTCACTGTCATCCTCCGAGTCCTCCGAATCCTGGTAATCACCCCTTCGTACCAAGCCCCGTTCTCGATTACCCAAATCTATCCCCGTAAAACGAAGAGAATCGCTAGCAAAGCGTGTACCTGAGCTGGCGCCAACACCTCGTGCATCCTCATCTGAATCCAACTCCTCCACACGAACGTCTCTTCCTTGACGTCCGCGAGACGCAGAGTCCCCGTCTGTTCTCCTCCGACTGCGCCTCGATGGTCTTCCCCATTGGGGCGCGAATTCGGGAGATTGCGGCCGACCACCTAGACCGCCTCCCCGGAAAAAGCCTCATCGATGGGCTTGTCCAAAAATGCAGCGTGACCGAGGATGGTCACGCCAGATGCGCCAATGAGCCAGAGCAGGGTAGTGAAAGGTGAAGCAATCAGACCCAGAGGAACGGCGACGCAAACGAGTGCAGTATAAAGCTGCGAACAAGAAGCACGGAAAGTGCCAATCTCGAGATCATGGCCATCGAGCTTGCCAATGAACCACATGCCGACAACTACAAGGATGATGTCGAAGAGCAGCAACCAGTTTGTGAGCAGGGCGTAAATGCTCAGCATAACAAAGATAACAGCATAGTTGCTGGAGTAGTGGCTCAAGTTGTAGTTGACGCGTGACTGCATCTCAACAAAGTTGGCAGGCTTAGAGAGACGCTTGAAGTCGAGAAACTCGCCAACGGGTCGCAAGTTGGAGAAGCGGCCGCTGAGGGGACCAGATCGAAGGCCCTGGAAGCGATCGCCAAAGTTGAGGCGGGACGTGATAACGTCGAGAGGGATCTGAATGCGAGACATGATGGCTGATTTGTGCGATGAACTCTCGTAGAAAGGGGGTTGATGTTTTTGGCGTGGAAAGAGTATAGACTACCTAGTGAATCGAGTGGATGCTATTATGGCCTCGGAGTGCAGGCAACAGAATTATCGATCCGGACGAGTGACGAAAGCCAATTGCGTGTTCAATGTGAAAAGAATGGATACTCTGGTGATGAGCTGAGTGAAGAAATCAGAAGTTAGCGCAAAGGAAGTGATAATGAATGCGGATTCAGGCGGCAGAGAAAAATTGAGGACAAGCTGGCAGGAAGAGATAGCACATGTTAAGGGGATGGGATACGAGGCGCAGGCTAATCAAAGGGGAAGCCACAAGCAGACGAAAAGGATAACTTCGGTATTTGGGTAAAAAGGGGGGCAAACACACCGAGACGCAGTTTTACCAGCGAATTCGAAAGGGCTTCGAGTCCAAGAATGAACGGAATGTTGCAAGATTAATTGCACTGCGATGTTGGGAGAAGGGGTAGTTTAGGTAGGTAGGTAGGTAGGTAGGTACCTGTAGGTAGGTAATTTGTTGTTCTGTACGGACACTGTCCAGATTACCGATAAGATTGGCTGCCGTTTAGGGGACAACTTTTTTTCCTCCGAGACGTGATTTGCTAGAGGGACGCGTCTCCTGTCAGCTTTGGCTTCCTCGCTTCAGGGCTTCAGGGGGGTCAGTCTCTCCAGCCCGGCAGGGCCAAGACTGACTGATCTCCACCTCACAGCCGAAGGGATTCTCAGAAAGGTACGTACCTCGGAATGGGATCGCAAAGGTGAAGGATGAGGCGGTGATGGCAGGAATTCGATATGTACGAAATATTCGGTCAGGGAGATGAACCAGTAAAGATTGCTGATCTCCAGCCAGTTTTGAACTGGGCTGGCGGCCCGTAACAATGCCTCTCCCTTCCGAAAGAGAGAGGCTCGACGATTATATTTGAGCTCACTTCTTGTCGTCTTCTCCTCTCCAACCCAAACAGATGAGGTTCTATTGGAGGAGGGCCATATCAATGACTGACCTAGAAGAGAAGAAGAAGGGAGAGGGGGAAGGAAGACGAGGGAAGAAGAAGACTAAATACAAAGGCTACCGACTAAGGTAGCTCCGCATTTTCCTTACTTCACTCTTGATACCTTACCTTACCTTACATTGAAATACCCAAGAACAAAAATAAATAAATAAACAAAAGAGCCCAATCACGTACGACACGATCAGCATTGGATCGAATTGCACACCGCAATCCTCTCTTCTTTCCTCTTCCGCTGGGATCCGATGGGGGGGTGGACTTGGCCATCCCAGGAGCTTGCTTGTAGCTCGTACAGCTAAAAACCGGGTTGTAACTTTTTCTTCTTCCTGCTCCCGTCCTCTCCAAACAACGCAAATGCAGAGCAGAGCAGAGAGGGGCCTCACGCTTATGCACGCGACACCAGTTACAGCAAGCCAAGTGGAAGGCGAGGCGTCACCGCTACTGATGTGTGCCTCAGCATCTTTCTCGTTATTCCTCCGGATGCAAGAACTAGGTACTAAACTAGCACCTACAGCTGACTAGGTACCTAGTAGCTTTCTTTTCTGGCAAGTTGGTCTAGATTGTTGTCAACTTTGTTACATTATTATGTAGTACTTTCAGCACATAATAAAGGATTTGAATAATTACCTGTTCAACTGTACTATGAGTAAAGTAACTCTAGGTAGGTATTCATGGTTCTATCAGCCTGTAAGAGGGGAAACTGACAGATACTACGGAGTACGTAGGCTAGGTATGTTAGTAGGTACTAGCTTTTACAGATATCATATGCAATACAACTCAGGCCATATCAGTCAGATCAGCCCACTTCAGCAGAATTGGATCTCTCTCCATTGTATCGTTACACGATCCAACCATCATGATCCACGATCTATCTGTAGATCCACCCAATGCATGCCACTCTGCCACTCCTCGGGGTACAAGAAGACTTCTGACGTTAAATTGAGGTGCCAAAATTACTTAGTCTAAGATTTACCAAAGCTATACTAAATCTATACTAAATTTATCTAAGCTGATCTGAAGACTTTTGTCACCTAAGATAGAGGTCCTAAGTTTTATTACACCCCCTTGCCACTCCAACCTCGAAGCTCCATTATTCAAAGCAGTTCCGGGCTGCCCAAGCTACCAAGCCAGCTCTACCTTGCTTTTCTATGTCCTGCCATCCTAGCTCTCCGATGTTGATCGAAAGATTGAAACTGGCTTCGAGGGTTGTCTTATAAAGAAAGAAAGAAACCAATCCCGCAGGACTAACAATTCCTGCAAGTTACAACCTAACTACTAAACTAGAGCCCTATTCTGGTACCTAGTCTCCTAGACCGACCGTGTCAGATCCTTCATCTTGACTTGCTCCTAGCTACGGAGCAGGACCCATTAATCCATTGCCGACCCCCGTACCCCCGGACCGCTTCCTTGGCTTGTCTCCGAATCGGCCTGAAGCCGAACCGTTCTAAGCCACTCAATCCCTCCCCTCCACTAGAACTGATCACCGTTGCATGAGTGACCGCCATCTGAGAATGAAGATGAGACCCTTATCCTTCGGAAGTCGAGGCCATAAAGTATGCAAATTTTACGACAAGCTTCGAATCAGCATATGCCATCATGAACTTATCTCATGCCATAAAATAATATGTCGAATTCGTACCTGTACATAGGCCATGTGGTCAAAATATAGGATATATGTAAACAAAGTAACGAGCAATGCGGATACTATGCTATCGGCATGATGAGGCATGAAATATCCAGCAACATGCCCAAAGATAATGCCTCACTTATATCTGATATGTTCTTCTTCCAGCTGTATTGAGCTTGTCCGAACAACGCTCGCTATGCCTGTCTCTATTGGCCTTGCCGCGCAACGATATGGGGTATATTTATGAATCGCCAAACACAAACGAACATGACAAAAAGAGAAAACAATATGCTCAACCACCTTTCGCGCTCACACCTCAAAAAAATAATCCTCATCAAGACCATCCCGGCTCGGTATCACTCCAGCTCCGGGCTCCGGGCCGTCAAAAGCTGTGTCCATTCGGACGTTCAATAGTCGGATCTTGAGCCCGTACTCGCTCACCAGATTCACAAGCTTGTTGGTCTCCGCGGTTATGGGTGCTTGGTTCAATAGCATCAAGAGCCCGTCCAGCCACTCCGAGGCCAGGCTGTGGCTTAGTGGCCACAAAGTAAAGATGGGCTGCTCCTTGCTATCCGTTCCCCTTGCCGCCTCCGTTGCGTTTACGAAACTGTAGACGGTGATCTTGGTTGTTGTCTTGGGAGTTGCATCCTTGCCCATCAAATCACTCATGGTGCTCCGGATGTCTTCGTTTGGTGCCGAAACATTGGATACAACAGAGCTGATAGTACTGAGATCGACCTTTTCACCCAATGAATCCAGGCTGGGCGCCGTTACTGTCCTTTCCTCGAAGTCGGCGTAGTGTAGATACCGTCGGTTATGAGAGAGTTTTGCATATCGCCAAGGGGTAGGGGTGAATAGTCTGTGCTTCACTGCGCCATTGTCTCGCTTCGGTATTGGCTTTGAGAACCAAGATCCCTGCAGAAGGCATCGAATTCGCTGCTCCTTGACGAATTGCAGAGCCTCTTGTTTCAACTCTTCTCTCACTTGTTGTAGGTGCTGACCCCATGTGCTTTCGAACGACATTTCCAACAGGCCCATTTGCTGCTCCCGTAGTCGCGGTACGTCGTACTCCTGCATCTCTTCTTCCACTTCGGCCACATCTTTGGTCCTTGTAGCTCCTCCGACAACACAATCGATCAGAATTCTAACCAGCTCGACCACCTTTTCAAAGTCACCCTGTTCCGCGCCAGTGAGTTTCCAGACACGGAAAAAGGCGCACAAGCCGGCAGTGTGTAGCCGAGACCACTGAAGCAGTAGGGGTCGGAATAATCTGTCGTGATCTTTGGCCTCCAGTAACTGGTAGCCCCTGACATCATCCAGATCCGTCTTGTCCACGTCGAAGTGGTCGTACAGTATCATCGTCACAGCGAAACTGGCCCTGGCCACGGGGCAGCGCTCAGGCGTAGGTTTGCCTGCCTGTTCGAGCAGCAGCTTCTGAAATCCATCCTCATTCCTACGGACGTAGTCGGTCAGGTCCATCATACCCAAGAAGCCAGTCATATCGAACTCCTGTGCAGGACTCTCTGTCTCGAAGCCCAGTCTCCTCCATTTTTCGGGATTGTGACGCTTGCTGCCCTTCTTCCCTGGAGCCTCGTGCGACTCTTTTCCCAGAGAATGGCCGTTTACGTGAGCTCGCTCCGGTGCACTCGCTAGGTGAAGTCCCTTGAGAGCCCTTCGGTGCTCCGGTCGCTCGAGATCAACATCAACCTCGCGCCACTTCCTCAATAGAATTTTGGTCAGCGTTTGAAACTCCAGCATGGGATGTGCCAGGTCCTGAAGTGCAGAACTCTGCATAAGCCGGTGAACTGCCTTGATAAGCCCCAAGTCTTGTAGGCGCTTGATGAACTTGGCCCAATCCTCTCCCGAACCTGCGTTAGCCTTTCCACCATTTGTTGTACTCTCGCCCGACACGGCGTCTCGGATCAGGGCGTTGATCAACATCAGCGCATTGGCACACAGGGCATGGTCTGCGCTCTGCAGCTGCTGTATAACCAGCTCGAAGAAGTTTGGGTGCACAGCCACGGCGGGTTTCAGGGCGCGGAAGCCAAAGGTTCCTGGTGTTCGGTTCGCGGCATCACTTTGGTTGGTAGACTGGGAATGGCCAACAAGTGCGACCAAGATAGACATGGCTCCCCTGAGGATGTTGACAAGAGGGTTTGTAACGATCAATTCGACGACACGCTCGACAAGATCGCTTGCGGTTGGACCCTCAAAGATATCCCATCCCATATCAACTTCCAGTAATCGGGTAAGACTTTGAAGAGAGTACGCGAGCGTGTTGCCAGCAGATGTCATGATGAGTCGACGGAGGACGACTAGACCGCCTGAGGATATGAAAACATCGGCAAATGCTGGATCATTAATCGAGTTTTGCAGTTTGAATACTGCCATCTTGCGCGAAGCATCTTCATCGCTCGCCATTCGCGCCAGCAGCGCGGGGATGTCTGCTTGATCCATGGTCGAGGTATTGGTCTTTTGGGTAAACAAACAGAGAGGGGACAACAAAGACCTTATGATGTTGCTATCATTGCCCGGCGATGCATATCAAGAAAGCGATTATATATGTTTCTTATGTGAGTTCGGCGATCAGGCTGTAGTTATGTCGTATGGTTAGGAATATAGGAGCAGGAGATCAGCTTGGCTGCGATTGTGTTGCGTTTCGTCCCCTTAACCTTAACTAAAGTCCTGAACAAAGACCCTGTCGAAATTAAACCAATTGCCAGAAATTGTTTGGGGAAGCTCTCCACACTAACTTGAACTTTAGCCTCTTATAGCTCTTAAGGAGAGGCTTGCGTCTCAGGCTGAAGAGAAGAGTATTGAACCAACCCTGTCACAAGAAAGGCGCTAGCTTTTAGTCAGGTGTGGGATTTGTGGCGAAGAGGCTTATCAAGCCACAGGACGGAAGGCTGGAGTCTTCTATCGCACGTGAGAAGGTACGTACCTCGACAAGCATCTTCGACGCCAGCAGTTGATTTCCATATTCGATCTCAAATCCTTTCCAAGCCTTCAACAACTTGCTATCGCCCCATTTGTCTAGTGTCCACCAGAATCGCAACAATGGCCAATTTTCTTGCCTCAATCTTCGGTACAGAACTTGACAAGGTCAACTGCTCTTTCTACTTCGTAAGTCACTGAAACGCGTCTCAGTCGCAAGTCCCAAGATTACTGACTCTGTCCGCGCCCACGTAGAAAATCGGTGCTTGTCGTCATGGCGATCGCTGCTCGCGAAAACACGTCAAGCCTTCCTACAGTCAGACGATCCTGATGCCCAACCTCTACCAGAATCCGGCTTACGATCCCAAAAATCGAATGAACCCGTCTCAACTGCAGAACCACTTCGACGCCTTCTACGAGGATATCTGGTGTGAGCTTTGCAAATACGGCGAACTTGAGGAGCTTGTTGTTTGTGACAACAACAATGATCGTAAGTCGTCCTCTTTCCACTCTCTGTAGTTTTCCAATGCTAACTTCGAATAGACTTGATCGGCAACGTCTACGCCCGCTTCAAGTATGAAGAGTCAGCCCAGAAGGCTTGCGATGAGCTCAACAGTCGATGGTATGCCGCGCGCCCGATATACTGCGAATTAAGCCCTGTCACCGATTTCCGCGAGGCTTGTTGCCGACTTAATTCTGGAGAAGGTTGTGTTCGAGGAGGCTTCTGCAACTTCATCCATCGAAAGAACCCTAGCGAAGAACTCGATCGCGATCTGACTTTGAGCACAAAGAAGTGGCTAAAGGAACGCGGCCGTGATGAGAAGAGCGCGTCTCGCTCACCTACACCCGAGCCCACAAGACGTCGCTACTAACGGCTTGTATACTGGTACTGAGTGGTGAAGGGCCTTCGATGGGAAGAAATGCAATACGGATGGCACGGTCACGGCGTTTTGGGGCTGGGGATTTGTTCTAATAGTTTTTATGTAAGGATTCTTGGGCCATTCAACCATTACGGATACCCCTCCCTTCATCAAATATATCTCAAAAAGAATATTGCAGTAGTCACCTGGCGGAGGCCGGTGTTGAAACCCTTCTGGCTCTTTGTAAACCCACGGAGAATGTAAAACCCCGTGTATAACTAATCCCGATGCGCGCCGATGTTGATGTAGCCTGCCTGTCCCCTGCTTCCGTCTTAGTCCAACTGTTCCAAGGCAAAGTCAGTCCTCACTGCCTCGTTCCATATCTAAGAGATAACTGATATTCATTTCTTCATCATGTTTTATTGTTGTGTGGCAGACGGTATGTCCTTTTTCAGGTCGTTTGTGAAGTCGATCAGCGGTCCGTCGGCTTTCTTTCCTGTGGAGTTGAGCAAGCCTTGGATCTCAGATTGTTTTGTTCCTTGTTCAGCAGCGGGGACCTGATCCGGCTTAGCAGGCGGAGGTATCTTGTCAAAGTGGATGAGGTTATCGTCGATATGATTCTCTGCCGGTTGAGCTGATGCTGTTTGGGCAGGCTTGGCAGACGGGCTGTGCGGGGGAATGACGTTTCGTTGCTTCGACTTTTGTCCTTTGATGATGGGATAGATTGCCATAATTTGCTCAGCTTGCTTCTCGGGCGTCGCAGCATGGTCACTTGATACGAGTTAGTGAAATGCCAACTACGTAAGTTTGCCAGCACTTACATATTGGCGTTAATGACCCATTCCAAATCTTCTTCGCCTTCTTCCAGTCCACTGGGACCACCTTGGACTCTCCTGAATAGTCGTGGGTGCCACTCGATGTTTTCCTGTGCTCGTTGAGCAGCTTCTTCACGTTGTCGGTCTTCGATCTTGGTCTTCTCGTCTGTGGCAAGTTCATGGTTGCGGTCCTTGACGGCTCTAGCCGTCTTGTCCCACAGTCGCTGAGACTCCCGTTCCTCTTGCTCCTCGATTGGTCGAACAGTTGGCGGTGAGGGCTTTGATCTCAGAGCATTGAAGAACATCTCTCGGTGACCAGTCTAATCATATGAGCTTAAAATGAGCCTGTGTTGCAAATAGGTGTACCAACCGTCATGTCTTTGATGTACATCTCCTCACTCCAGAGGCCAGAGAGCTCAAACAAGACCTCGCCAGTGCTCTCCCGCTTGATCACTCCGCCAATGGCATTATAAGTACCACCGACCCAGCCTTTTGTTTTGAAGTCGACATCAGCAACCAGGTCGAGTTCAGGGCATCGGACAAAGCTATGATCGCCAAGCTCGTACTTCATTTTGCCGAACAGAATGCCTCGGGCATACATGTTGGGTTGGGTAAGAATACTGCATCCTGTTAGAGTATATACGAAGGAATGTGCACTGCAGGGCCACATAGCCATGCAAGAATTGAGTGCGTTGGGCCAACATACTATTGCTCCCCCTTTACAGCGTCCTTTCCGCGGTTCAGCAAACTCAGAAATGCAATACCTTCCATCAGACTGGCGGCAGAATTTCCCAGAAAACGACTCCGAGGCTTGAGAGTTCCGTCAATACGAATGTGGTGGTCTGGGGCCATGTAGAAGTAACTCGACTTGGGTGGGTGGTGGGAAGTCTGTTCAGAGATGTAATATGCGCGCTTTCCATCCTCAAAGTCCCAGTAACAGGTGAAGATCTCACCCAGAATAGGGTTCAGGGGTTTCTTGACGCCTCTACAGATCGTCAGTAACCGGCGCATCGACATTAACAACAAGCACAAACTCACGGAGGACGAATATGCCAACCACTGAGGTAGAACTTGACTACGGATACGAAGCGCTCGACGGGGTCGTCTATGGATGGAATCTGAAGGAGCATTTCGGGGTGGCACATGAAGCTGCAGCCAACAAGTCAACCTCTAGTTTTCATGACTTAGACAGGGAAATTCACTTGGTGATGCGCTCGAGCATACTGCGGGGTTCGAGAATGAAGGTGGGAAGAACGACACGACTCAGATCGGCCCCGGGTCGCAGTTGGGAGATAATATGGGAGAGTACTTGAATGCATCACTATTGTCAGCCCAAGGTCGAAAGGCTGAGGCGGTCGATTTGAGTCGCAAACGCGCCGTTACTGCGAAAGTCGACGCAACCTGCAACGAAGGAGGGGCTCACCATTGCCCTGATCGGGCTCCATCACCAGGGTGTCATCCTCAGCGTCGGGACCACGAGGGTCATCGGCAGAGGAGCGAGTGCCTGCAGGTTGCGAGAACCAGTTTGTCAACATAGCGACTCTTCAGCGGCCAAGAAGAAGAAAAAAAGATTGTTTTTTTTTTTTTTTCGGGAAAAATATAAGGGATTTTGGAGGGGTGCAGATTTGGGAGGGGCAAGAACAGAACTCGATCAATAACTATTAGGTCAGGGATAGGGACAGGGACGGAGGATTCGGATTTGCTGAGTGGGGATCCAATGTGAAAGGATGTGGGTGAGTGAGCGCTTGAACCGAATAGAGAACAGAACAGAACAGAACAGGAGGGGGGGCGCCGTTTACTAGAGCTCCAACTTGCAAGCTACCAAGACCTGTGCCGGTACTGCAGCCTCTAGGTGACGTCTTGAGCAAGGGAGACACCAACGCAAATTCAGTGTAGCGAGCATAAGATTCCACAGGGTCGATTGCGTGTTGAAGCCGTCACAAGAGGTTGCGATTCTTTATAGGACGAGAAAGAGGATAGGCAAACTCACTGGCGGTACTGCCGGTCCTGCGGCGTCCATGAGAGACAAGACCCATGACCACTGTTTCTTGCTGCTAGAGGCTGCTGCCTAGGTTGGGACGTTGGTTTGCGAACGATTTCGTTTGCTGAGGCTCTCAAAAGAATGTCGGTATGGGATACAACCAGATGAACAACTTACGGGACCACAGTCCTTTATCAGAGGCGCAATTCGAGCTTTGTTGGGCTGGGTGCGGGGGCCTTTGTATGATGTAGTTAGGTAGGTAGACAGGAAGTCACAACGGTAACCAGAGAGCTCAAGTGGAGCTCGAGAAATAGCTGTATCGTTTGCGAGCGGTGGTTCGACGGAGGGGAGGTGACGAAGTGAGAATAATTGCTATGGAGTATAAAGCCGAGTTGAGCGAGGTGATATTGAATTGGACTGGACTGGAGAGAAAAAAAGATATCAATAAGAAACGACGAGGCAGTCAGTCACCAAAGATTAGATATCTGGGCAGGTAGGGAGAGAAGAGGGCAATAGCTATGGCAATGACGGAACGGATGGCCCGGTATTGACAAAAACGGTCTTGAAATGACCAGAGTGACGCCAGGGGAGGATGGGCACTGAAAGGATCACGTTTCTGAACACCTTCCAAGGCAGATTAGCTGGCAAGTGGCGGCATCAACCATCTGAGTAGGCATCAAGGATAAGCCTACTACCGTATGTAGGTGCCTACTAGCTATGTATTAAAGATCCAATCATTTCCATGAACCAATCGTCAGATCTGCCCCGCGATGGAGAAGGATTGTCTTTGCGTTGACCAGGAAGTGGGGGCTGATGTCTGCCCTGACTGCCAAGGAATAACCCTGAAGAGTAAACATGTCCCGAGTGGAATCTGTCATGAGGTCTTTGTGTTTGTATAATTCCCTACCCGTGCAGGTAGGGTCAATATGAGTTTTTCCCCCTCTTAACTAGTGCCTGTCGTAAAAGATTACAGCATACGAGTTGATGACTATTCTGGTGTCACAAGCTGAACCTCACTGGAGCTAACTGGGAGCTTACTAGCTTGGACTACTATAGTATTGGGCATAAGTAGGGGCTATTTCTAGAGGCTTTGGTGGTCTGTGCGCTATAACCTTACTATACAAGCCCCTATAAATTAGTAGGCCTATAGTGCCTTTAAAGGTATCTTAATCTAACCTTTAATTTTTATAGCTTATACCTTAGTTAATTAAAATATTAGATTTTATACTAAGCTTTCCTAACTTATTATATAATAAATTTAATTACCTTTATATAAATTACTTTTATACCTATATAGTGCTATAGTAATTAAGAAATATACTATAAATACTATAAATACCTTAATTATAGTTTTAGTAATTATATTATTATTATTTTTTATAAAATAACTAAATTTAAATTAAAATACTATATAAGGCTAGCTT
>NW_023502291.1:0-72363 GCF_013396075.1 Fusarium subglutinans
ATACTATAGTAGCTATACTATAAGACCTAATCTTAGGGGTAGTTAATAATATAAGCTAAATGCCTTGGAAAAATATACTATATATAAAGTAATAAAATAAATAATATAATAAGCAGTATAAGCTATACTAAGAACTTTAGTAAGAGTAATTACTAAACTTTAGTAAAGAAGTCTAGCTAGTATAAGTAGCCTTTTAAAGGGAAGTATAAAAAGCTAAAAAAAGTAATAAAACTACTATTATTAATAATATCTAGAAACTAAAGGATATCTAGCCTATTATATATTAAATCTAACTAAAAAACTAAGTATAAGTACTACCTATTAAATATAAAGGGAAAGTATATATTAGCTTACTAAAGAAAATAAAAGCATTATACTTTATAATCCTAGATTAATTTATAGTAAAGGATAATATACCTAACCTATAGGTACCTATTAACTTTACTTTAATTATTAAGCTTCCTATAGAACTTATACTAAAAGAAATAATATAGGCAGTTACCTTAATAAGTAATATATCCCTAGGCTTTAATAATATTACTATTAATATCCTTAAGGCTATCTAGCTATATATTAAAAAGTATATACTATAACTATATTAAAAATACCTTATACTTAAATACTACTTACTAGCTTTTAAGCTAGTAAAAGTAGTAATAATACTTAAGGTTAAAAAGAAAGACCTTTTTAATATATACTTTTAATAACTAATTGCTTTCCTTTCCTGCCTCTTTAAAGGCCTAGAAAGGCTAATAGTAAAATAGATAGCCTATACTATAGTTAACTAAGGTATATTATACCTTAACTAATTTAATACCTTACTAAAACACTTAGCTATAGACCTTACTACTATCCTTATATATATTATAGAAAATTCCTTTTAAACTAAGGACTAGTAGTTACTATAATTACTATTAATATTAAAAGAGCTTTTAATATAACCCTATAAAACTAAATAGTACTTACTTTTAAGCAATAAGGCTAGCCAGAACTAATAATTTAATAAATATACTCCTTTATAATAGATAGATTAGTAAGAATTAGGCTATAGGACTTTACGATAAACTACTACCCTCTTAACTATAGCCTTCCCTAAGGCTTACCTGCATTACCTATTCTATATATACTATATATTATATAGATTTATAGTATAGAAAATACAGGCTTTATATACCTAGTAGTAAAGATAAAGATTACCCTAGTAATTAAACTAAAATATATTAATAATACTACTATAATATAAATTAGCAAGACCTTTACTAAAACTACCTAACTAGCTATTAATAACTTAGTTAAAATTATCTAAAAAGGAAAAAAGTAAGGTATTTTATTTAGACCTAAAAAGATAAAAGTAATATACTTTACCTATAAGCACTATAAGGAAAGCCTAATTATTACGTATAAAAGCTAAGTAGTAAAAGTAAAGGGAAAAATAAAATAGCTTAGTATATAGTTTAATAGAAAGCTTACCTTTTATAACTATATAATAAAGTAATTAGCTAAAGCCTATATAGTTTCTAGTTTACTTTAAAGCTTTTCTAACACTGCTTACAGGCCCTAACTAGACACTATCTAACGTACTATACTTACCTATATAGTCCTTATAGTAATATATATATCTAAAGTATAGTATATAAAAAAAAGCACTTTAAAAATAGTTAACTATAGGTATATATTAATAGTAGCTAATAAAGATAATAGTAAAGTATAGGTTAATATTAAAGTAAACTACCTAATATAGCTTATAGAAGGTGCTTTTAAGGACTTAATATAAGCTATATTTCTAGTCTAGAGAATAATACTTACCTTAGTACTATATAAAAAAAGTAGTATTTTACTAGCTAAATAAATACTAAAGGTAAAATAAAGATACTTTTATATATAACTATAGGTACTAAATAAAAGGTACTTGCTAGTTATTACTTTAAATAGCTTAAAAAATATAAAAGGGAATAAAATATATAGTTTAATATAGCTTAAGTATACTTAGAAACTCCTCCTTACTATATTATAGCTTAAACTTATAGTACTAAGGTATATATATCTTTTACTACTAAAAAGAAACTACCTAAAGAAATATATAGCCCTTAGCTTTAATACCTAGCTATAGTTTACTAATACCCTAGACTTAATTATATACTTTAATAGGTTATAGCTAATATCCAGGGCTATAGGCTATAGATATATAATTTACTAATTAAGGCTAATAGTTAGTAAAGGTAATAGGTAACTTAGGAAAGCAGAGGTCTTTAATATAGAGGTAATAGACGCCCTGTAAGGCCTTAAAGCAGCTATATAATTAGCCTAGCCAGAAGACTATATAACTATATACCTAGATAATATATTAGCAGCTAAAGGGTTATAGTAAAATGCCTTAGACTCCTTATAGAATATATTCCTTAAATTTTAATAGATATCTTAGGCCTATAGCCTTATTAGGGTTAAATAGTGCCCTAGGTATATAGATATTAAAGGCAATAAATAAGCAAATGCCCTAGCTAAAGCTAGCTATAAACTTCTAGAATTACCTAAAGCCTAACTAATACTAGCCTATATTTATAAATAGGCTAAAGCTAGAATAAAGAAAGATTTTAAGGACTAGTAAACTACTAATATCCTTAATAGCTATAAGAACCTTAGCCTTAAGGCTATATTAAAATATCTAAAAAAGCTTAGCCTTTATAGATACTTACTATACTATTTACTAGTAGCTAGAACGGGCTATAAAGACTTTACTAATTACTATAAAAGATTTTAGTATAATAATACCCTGCTTAAATACTCCTATAAGTAGCGGAAATTACCTAATTACCTTTTTTATTATTAAAAAATTGCCCTTAATAAGAGGCTATAGCTTATACCTATGCCTTAAAGGGAAATTAACTAAATAATAAGTAAAAAATACTAAAACTTTATTAAGTTTATAAAAATAATAAGCTTTTTTATAAAGATCTGCCTATAATACTAAATAGGGCCTAAAAACTTATACTAGAAGTAAGTTAACTGCCTAACTAGGTAATAAAAATACTTTCTTTTTTTTCTTTTATATTAATATTCTTTTTAGTTAAGGAAGGTATGCCTAGTTAACTAGTAGTAAGCAAGCTAATATACTTAAGGAAATAACTACTAGTAGTTATAAAAAACAGGTTTAAACGATTTAACTGCTAAATAATTAAATTAAATAGGCAGTAATAGCTATGCTTATATACCTCTGCTAATAAAGACTAAGCCCTAAAAATAAGGCCTTTTTAGAATTAAAAAGGTAAAGAAGTTACTAAAATTCTATTATAATTTAGATATATAGCCTTATAAAGCCTTATTTTTAGTAGGCTATTACCTGGCCTATATATAAAATAGCCTATTTTAGCTAGCTTAGTATGTCTCTTTACTCCTTATAGAGATTGGCTAGGGGAAGCCTAGTGGGACGTTAAATAATACAATAATAATAACAACTAAAATGGGCTGATGCTGCCCGCTGGCCATCGCAGCTCTCTCATTGGTTCAAAGTCCCGATCCCTCGGCCGGGCGGGTACGTACCTAACCTCCAATTCGATTGGATCTCACTCGCTAGAACCTGTGCATCACACCACGACAATTACTGCGAGCGACATACCGAGACAACGAATTGAACATCAACCTACGAACCCACGACCTCACAAAGCCGATCTGGGGCAGCATTGGTCCGAATCAAGATGACGACCGCCTAGAATGGCCACACCAAGCCCCGCCCCTTCACGGGTCGCCGTCAACGCTCTCCGTGGTGTTCTCTTGACAACGTCCTGTTCAGTCATTATCCTTGCTGAAGAACGACGCCGACGACTCAACATCGCTCGAGCTGCTCTCGACAATGCCAAAAAACTTCACACTGCGCGGGTGAACCGCAACTCAGCTGCGCTGGCTGAGAGCTACAGCAGTAGACGAGAATCCTTTCCAGTTGAAATTGCTCACGATTTCTCGCATGCACCTACCAACAATGCTGTACGCCGTCGGCGAACAAGGATTGACTCGCTGGAGCATGAATTATCGCGCCTGAAGGAGATTGAGCATGTAGAGTCTTTTGAGACAACACTGCCTGAGGATAGGGACTCAACAAGCACGCCTCAGAACCGCCAGAGGAGATGGGACGACTGGGACGCAGCACGAAAGGAATTATCACGGATATCAGAAAACAGCGCATTCTCTCACAACGCCCTTTCCATCAGGTTATCACCAGAGATCAGGCTACCAACTACATCATCACCTAGGACACGACCAGCGAATTCCAAGACAAACAAGGCCAGGAAGGGCGCCAGTACAGGCTCAACCAAAATATCCATGATGGATAACACCTCAACGTCAGGCGATGGACAAGTTGGCGCAATAAAATTAGAGCTAGCCGATGAAGCCTCGATAGGACAACAAGAATCGTGGTCACGGCTGGATAATCTCCTTACGGAAATGGAGACCCAGGACTTGCCACGCGATGAGCGTGTCCAGAATGAAACGAGAGCAATCGAAATGCTTAAAAGTCTGACCTTGACCTCTACGCAGAGTGAAGAGGCCCAGGAGGTTTTATCAAGAGGCATCCGGATACTTCAGTCCACAGCATTGTCTCGGGAGTACGGAATCATCCCTCTCATCCTCGAAGCTGTCCGTCCCGTTTGCAACGATATTTGCCTTTTGGCCGTACCCTTCCTCGACAGTCTTTCCCGCAGCCGCGACGTTGAGGGTGTGAAGCACCTACTGCGAAGTTTATCTCGCTTTGAGCCTCAGTCGAAGCAGGCAGTTAATACCAATCGCAGTGAATGGGCCACTCGGCTACTTATGCATTACTGGAGGAAGACGAAGGACTTCCTGGAGGTCAAGACGATTTATACGTTACTCCAAAAAGGCGGTCTTTTTGACGACAGTGTATTTTCTTCGTCTACACAGTATGCTGTCAGACGCAGAATTACCCTGATCGCTCTAGATGCTGGTGATGACGCGACTGCAAGTGCAGAGATGTCCCAGCTCCGTGAGATGAGACCAAAGGCCTCGGGTGTCGACGTCAAGCTTCGTGGGAGATTTATTGTGCGCGAAGCTGAATTGGGACAATGGGACAAAGTTTTGGCTGGACTGGAGGCTTTTGGGCCTAAAGCAAAGCAATCTGACCAGTTTCAGAATGTTCTGTCCTGGCTGACAAAGATCTATTGCAAGGATCACACAACCACGGAGATGGATATTTTTGTGAGAAATCTTGTCAGCAACCACCACATGAGTTTGAACAAGCCCCTAGCTTTCTTTGTTATGGATAGGCACGGCCGAACCCGCAATCTTCAAGCTCTCGTTGCGTGGGTGCAGTTCTGCCAAGATGGTGGCTTGGCAATGGACCAGATCTTCTTCAACGAGATTGCCGACAAGTGCTGTAGATACTGGAATCTGTCGAGAGCTGACGTGATCCGCATGCTGAAGGATGCACGAACTTCTGCACCATGGCTGAAGGACCCTCTGTTGACCAGCTACGCCAGTGCAGGTGGTCTGCATGATCTCCACAAACCTCTGCCAGGAGAGAGGACAGATTGCTATGGAATTGCCCCAACCCTGCCTGAACGCCGAGGCGACTCAATATCTATCTATGAGCGTGCAGCTTTCAAACATATGAATACTCTGGCACTTGAGAACGACTGGACTGGCGTCTACAGCGCCTACAAGGAGGCAACTAAGAAGGGGCTTGGTGATTCATCACGATGCCTTCGACTTGCTGTTGTCGCCAACATCCACTTGGAAGGACCCCATTCAGGCACAGTGACGTGTCTCATCAACGAGGCATACATAAGAAATCACGACATTAGCGGTGCTTTGGTTCCTATGCTGGTCGCTCGACTTGAGGCTGGCGACAACGTGAATGATTTACTCCGCGAGAATCTTGCCAAGGGTCAACACATTCATGACAGTGTATACAACAAAGCGGCTCGTGTTCTCACTCAAAAGGGTAATCCTGAAGCCGCGATCAAGGTCTGCGAAATGGCAGCACAACAGAATGGTATGGGTGAGCTGGCATACAACAAGTTCAACTTTGCCAGCCTCATCCACTCCTATACTGGACAAGGACGTTACAGAGATCTGATGTCACTTATTGCAAGCTTCATATCCAAGTCAGAATGGTGGCAGGGTAGCAAAGAGTGCAAGGAGTCAGTCAAGTTAGCCATGAAGCATGTGGCATCAAGGGCAGCCACGGACCACAGGCGAGAGGACACGCATAAGCAAGTACTATTGCGTCTTGACGATGCTCTTGAACATATCAAGTCCTTGAGGGCGACGAATAAACAAGAGCGGGAGGCCGTTACTAAGGAGGTTGTTGGAGCTTTCAAGGCGGTGGAAGAGCCAGTGGCATTTGAAGGAGGCTTCTTCCCAGAGACACAATCCGGGCGCCAGACGCCAAAGGATAAGCGGAATACAGACTGGGAGTTGTCTTCAAGACGCGATTCAACACCCCAAGTATTGGGCGAGTCGAGGCACAGGATCGTCGAAGATGAATTGCCTACTCGACAGCACAAGATAGAGAAGATCCGAACATCACGACATGAGCGGACGAAACGAGAGAGGACGCCCTCGCCTGAGCTTACTGAGGATGACATATATTTAGAGAAGGAAATAGCCAGAGTAATGGCTTGAGATTAGAGGTTGTAGGCTTAGAAGACATGGATATGCATTGGCATGGCGTAGACATTATGGTTACAGAAGAAGTATTTGGGTATATCGGCTTCTTGGTCACGTTAACTTTCCTTTGTGACCCGGGAACATGAGCATATGATGGTATTTGCTATGGTACTATCTATAAAAGAAACAATACAAAACATTATTTAAAGAACCTATCTATCTATCTAGGTATCTTTTGAATACTCCATGAGTTTCAATGTGCCCCTCTCAGCACATGCCAATTGATAAGCAATGGATGGCTGTCTATTTTCGCATGTGATTCTGTTTCTCGATGAGTTGATTATAGGTGGGGCTTGGTGATATTGTCACATGCAGCAGCGTATTCGTGTAGACTTGACCCCGTCATCATGAGATTTAGTTAATGGAGGTCATCAGCCAGAAACTGATTGGCCACTAGCCGCTAAACAGACGCAGGAACCAAAGAAACCCTGAGAGTCGCATTCCGAATACGTATTTTCTACTACTCTTGACGAAGTAATACCGGACTCAGCAGAGGAGAAACTGGCTCGAACCACGTACGATCTGAATCTCTCTCTCTATGAGACGACGCCTTTCACATGCGAAAAGTCCCGGAACCTGGCGGTGTCCTTTTCGCACATCGAACCATGCCCGCAAGATCTCGTCTTCGGTGGTTGGCTGCTCTTTTAGCGGTCAGGGCGTCTACGGGTCTTGGTGGCGCGATTGCTGCGACAAAGGGAGACCACAGCGTTGCGGGGTGAAGTGTCGAAGTGTTCCAGGGGACCTTACAGTGGGTTATTCCCCTGGAGCTACGATAATGACAGCCCCAGAGAGAATGCCAGGATCGCCCCATGCCAGTCCAAGGGTCCATTTCTCTCGTTGGTTTTTTTTTCTTCGTTTCTTTGAATTTGGGCCCCTGACATGACATTCAGTGACGGTTTATAGGCTGATTTGTTGATATCCTGGAGGATGAATCCCACGAGAATGAGAGGAAAAGAAGACTATAAACGGCGCATATCCGGTCAATTGTGATCAGACGAGAGGAATTGTCGTCTTTGAAAGTGTCTGTGGTGTTTAAATCGGTCCAATTGCCCAGAATTCCACTCAATTGATCGATCTCTCTTCTAACCTTTTTTATACTTGCCCCCAAAAAGTCGAGAGCGTCATTGTCACAGGCTCTGTGGCCCCCGAAAACCGATTCACGTTTATAAGAGATAAGGCTTCACATTATATTATTTGTTTAACTTTACGACTGCGCATCTGCGAGAATATTGTGTCATCTTGCATAAAAGCATTGATCTCATCCTCTTTATAAAAATCATTGCCTTTTATTGCTGCTCTTATTATTATTACTCTTTGACCACTTCCACTTCCACCCCCTAATTCCCAGGGCCAAATCCATCCAATTTCTCGCCGCCCCCCGATCCGCGATTAATAGACCCCCCACTCCCCATCGAAAGTCTTGTTATACAATTCCTCAACTACCGCGACTCAACTTCCTTTCACTTCTACAACAGCCAATAATTTCAACCATGGCTTCAGTACTCACGTCAACCGAGTCGCAGACTCGCCGTCGCGAACAATACCACGAGGCCGATGTCGTCGTTGTAGGAGCTGGTGTATTCGGCTGCACTATCGCCTACGCCCTCGCAAACCAGGGCCGATCCGTTCTCCTTCTCGAGCGATGGCTATCGGAGCCCGATCGCATCGTTGGCGAACTTCTCCAGCCTGGAGGTGTCGCTTCACTACAGAAGATCGGCCTCGGTCACTGTCTCGAGGGCATCGATGCCATGCCATGCCACGGATACACTATCTTCTACCACGGCGAGAAGGTCCTCGTTTCTTACCCCGGTCTCGACGATAGCGGCAATGTTACACATGCTTGGGGAGGTCACAGCACAGCTGATAAGAGGCCGTCTGGATGCAGTTTCCACCACGGCCGCTTTATCACCAAGCTACGAGAGTCGTGCATAAACCACAAGAACATCACTGTTGTTGAGACAGAGGTTGTCAAGACGCTGCGCGGAGAGGTGTCGGACCAGATTCTCGGTGTTGAGAGTCGCACAAAGAACAAGGACACTGGTGTCAAGGAGAAGGATTACTATTTTGGCCAGTTGACCATTATCGCTGACGGTTACGATTCCAAGTGGCGCCAGGAGGTTCTCAGGACGAAGCCCAAGGTCTGCTCAAAGTTCTACGCTCTTGAGCTCATCGACTGCGATCTCCCTGAACCTGGCCACGGCCATGTCATCATTGGCAATGCTTTCCCTATCCTTCTCTACCAGATCGGCACTCACGAGACCCGCGCTCTTATCGATGTGCCTCAAGGTATCCCCGAAGCCTCACCTGAGAATGGTGGTGTTCGTGGATACATCCGCAACTATGTCCTTCCTGCGCTCCCTACTAGCATCCGACCCTCAGCGGAGAAGGCTCTTGAGGATGGCAAGATTCCCCGAAGCATGCCCAACAGCTGGCTTCCTCCCACGAAGCAGCGCGCCAACGGAGCCATTCTCCTCGGTGACGCCATGAACATGCGACACCCTCTTACTGGTGGTGGTATGACTGTCGCATTCAACGATGTTGTTATCCTCGCCGATGAGTTGCACCCTAGCAAGGTGTCTGATCTCGCTGACAACAAGGCCATCAACAATGCGCTTGACCAGCTCTACTGGAAGCGCAAACCTTTGACCGGTATCATCAACGTTCTCGCTCAGGCTCTGTACTCCTTGTTCGCAGCCAACGACCGTCAGCTCCGCGCTCTTCAGTACGGATGCTTCAACTACTTCAAGCGCGGCTCAACTGACGGCCCCGTTGCTCTCTTGGCTGGCATGCTCCAGCGCCCCTTCATCCTCGCCTACCACTTCTTCTCCGTTGCATTCCTCGCCATTTGGCTCAACGCCTGCACCGTCGTTGGCTGCGGTATCTCGGGCATCTTGAAGGCTCCTCTCGCCATCATCGATGCCGTTCTCATTCTCTGGAAGGCATGCATTGTCTTCCTTCCCATTATGTACCGTGAGACATTCCAGTAAATCTGGAGCTTGAAAAAAAAAAAAAAGAAGAGAAAAAGAGCATGGTGTGTTTAAGTAGCGAGAGCTGCGGCGTTTATGGAGCTTTGGCTTGGGACTTTTATGTCGAATTTCAAAAACGAATCTAAATATCTTTCAGAAATGGAAGACATCAGATCAGAGCAGAAGGATGACTGTACATATACCCTTCTTTTCATGGGTGGTTATGAGACATTTGAGCATTTCGGAGTGTTGAGCGGGAGTGCGTTTTTAGATATACACACATACGCATGCTTGATCCCCATACTACCTGTGGTTAGAATTTGGGAGACACAAGTATATTGCCATTTCAAGATTAATATTAATTGCAACTGAACTTCACTTTGCTGTGTCTTGTCAGCCTAATCGTGTGTAGGGCGAACCTTTCATATTCATGTCCTTGGCAGATTTGTTGACTTTTGTGTGTTTTATTCAACTAGGCATGCATGATCGTTGTGATTACTGAACATTTGCGCTCATATCCTGCCTGATTTCTTGACCTCCATCCTATGTCAATCGTCTTCGATAGACACCAAACATCCAACTCGCTCTCAGCACTGCAAGGCCAATAGCCATCTTGATACTGTCCTGAATGACGTTGAGCTTGCTGCCACCAACCTCGTGCCACTCAATGGGCACTTCAGCAACCTTGATGCCGGGACTGGTGCCAATAACACTGCCATCGTGGCCAAGAACTGGTGTCGCTGGTGCTGACTCTGCGAGCATGAGCATCTCGATGTCGAAGATCCACCCCTCAGTGTGCATGTAGGGAATGATGTGTGGGAGGGATGCTCGTGAGAAGAGCTTGAAGCCGCATTGGGTGTCGCGGATGCGCGATGTTGCCGGGGGCGTGAGGATCATGAGCACGAGATGGAAAGATCGCATGAGGAAGTTTCGTAGAGCCGAGCGCTAGTTGTGTTAGTTGGTACAATTGTTATAGACGAGAGGGTTGGATTACCTTAACAACGGCTTCGCTGCCAACGAGATGGGCTCGGCTTCCAATAGCAACGCCGCGACGTGACCCATCGACAACCTCCTCGCATCCTTCAATGAGCTTACCAGCATCACAAAAACGGGATGCGCCATCAGCATCAGCGAATAGGACATACTCACCCCTCACATGTCGAAAGCCATGAGTAGTCGCTCCGCCCTTGCCTCTGTTGCGAGCAAGTGAGACAACTCTAAGAATGTCATGGAGGCCGTGTTCTTGGGCAAACTTGAGGACAACATCCACTGTCTTATCCTTGCTTCCATCGTCGACAACTAAGATCTCATATCCGCCGAGATCCTCCTTAGGAGCGTTCCGAACATGTCTCTTAGTCGTAGGACTCGCTCCGCTAGGTCCAGCTTGTTTGGTTCGGCCAAAGTGTTCATCGAGATAAGTGACAGCCTCCTCAAGGGTGGGGATAACGCGAGCTTCTTCATTGTAGGCTGGGAAGACGACGCTCAGACGCACTTCGGCGGGTTCGATGTTTCCAGCATCGGGAGTAGGGAACGCTTCGTCGGGGCGGACGTGCTGCTCGCTAGCCTGTCGCTCAGCGAGCCAGCGATCGTACCAGCAGGGGAGAGGTTGAGGCTGTGTGCGTCCTTCAGTGGGATGGCTGGTAAGGTAGGTCTTTTCGGAGGCGTAGACGGGTCGAGGCTTTGGCGCGACGAGATGGAGGATGACATAGAGCTAGGAATGGTGAGCTTGCGATTACGCGCGGGGCCCTAGAGGGGTTCGGTGCAGTGCATACCCCAAGAAGTGCCAGCGCAATAAGTGCGAGAAGTAATGTCAAAAGAATGTAGACGGGCGTAGCTTCAGCCCAAGCCCATAAAGGCCTGAGAAACTCCGCGGGCGGATCGATCGCCATTTTGGCGGAGGGGAGAGGGAGGTTGTTCGATACAGCTCGCGACTGCGGCGATACAGCGATGACAAGGCGAGTGTTGTAGGATTAAAGCGCTCTCATTTGAGATGTCAATTAATTTGGTGCAACGTACACAAGGAAAGGAAAACAAAAAAGGCGAACGCGCCCGTGGGCGAAGAAAGATTTAGACTGTGTATGAATGCGGTGCGTTAGGTTGCTTGTGATTGTGGTTGTACAGCATTAGAAGGCCACGAAGCATGAATGAGGCGTCGCATTGCATCTAAGCTATGATTACGTAGCTACAGGCCTGCGGGTGCTATAGTGAAGATGGAAGGGATCGGCAGGGACCAAGCGGTGAAATGGCCAGTAGGAAGCTGCCGAGGCTAATATTTTTAGAACAATTCAAGACATTGATGAGAACAACCACGTTTAATCGTTTGCTCAACCAAGGCACATCTCAAGAATTACATAAGACGTGGATTACAATTTTCAGGTCAGGTCATAAACAACTTGAGAAACTAACATGAGAAAAGAATATACAGACTGAGCGAGTCTGAGCTTGCGACTTGGAAGATCAATTAGACTGAGTCAAGTGCAATACGGATAACCGCATTTGATTAGGTATTCAGGTGGTAAACTCAATCATAACCCCTGCAGCATTTGTCTTCGTGACATTCACAAGGACCGCGATCGATGAGAAACAGAATGTGAGCGTGAATCGTTGTCTTAGTTTCATTTAAGTAACAGTTGGTCCCAGCCAACGAAGAATGACCTGATGGCATTGCAGGCAAAGCCTAATAAAGCTAAAAAAGTAGGTATGTAACAGTAATAAAAGGAAGAACCCGAAAGGTTCTAGAAGAAAAGTCTAAACGCTATTGTACATGAAGTGAAAGGGCTTAGCTCGGTTCGGATTCCTGCTCTGAACCAAGCCTAAGCAGAGTGTGGCGTACTTTTTTTTACTTTAGTTAGTATACAGATTTCTGCCAAGATGTGTCAAACTCGACATCGGAATGCCCGAGACTGAGAGGGGCCCCATGTCCAATGCTTGATTGCTTTCTCCCCCACAAGACGACCCCTGTCCTGTCCTGTCCTGTCCTGCCTTGTCTTGTTGGGTTAGTCGCTTTCGCTTTCGCATTCTTTCATAACTCAGAGTACCGTGTCCTGCTCGATCTCAATGGAGAGCTTGGTGGACGGATCGGTGTAAGTTGATGGACCTTGTTGGGCCGAAGTGTGGTTGGTAGCAGGGAGTCAGTCCCTTGCTGATTTTTTGGTTTGTAGCTTATGGTCATGTCTGAGAAATCACCCTCCAGGGGCAGAAGTCTCATAAAGTACAAGCTTAGATCATGACACCAGTCTGGAAACGCTCAGCGAGCCGATCCCGGGGGTCAGGAGATACAGTGTAAGCCAAGCCATACTGAGGACCTCGGACAACTTCCTTGCCCTTGAGAGAAATGGGATGATGGAAAGTTGGCGCAGGAGAGTACTCGTAGCTGTGTGCAGGCTCAAAGTGATGCACAGGAGAGTGACTTCTAGGGCTGATGTCCCCATCGTAGTCAGTCTCGCTGGCTTGATAGGTAGTGCTGCAGCTGCCACTGGTGAAGGGAGAGACCGTTGATGATCCGGGGAAGTTCATCTGGATGTGGTGATTGTCGTGCATGGCATCAGCGACGGCTTTTGCCGTTCGCTTGCGGTTCTCAGCGCGAACCTTGGAGCGGTCGTGATGACGGGCACCAGCTGGACCGACATTGACTGAATCGCAGGCTGCGTGTGTGGGAACATGGCGATATCGTTGTGTGGGTTTTGTTGCCTTGGGCTGCTCTACTTCTTTGGCTTTGGCTGTCTCCTTGTGATCGCGAGCACGTTTGATGGAACTGAGAATAGACATGGTGGTTGGTTTAGTATATAAGTTGAAGAGATGCTGATGTGATGTGATGAAGTATGTATAAGTGGATGTGTTGGTATCGTATTGTGTTGTATTGTTGGAATGGTATGAAGAAAAAAAGAGTCTTTTTTCCAACGGGCGAGGCGGTCTAGATATAACAAGAGGCTGAGGATAGGTAGGTAAGGTACCTGGTAAGAAATCACTGAAGTGAATGGATGCGTTGGAGACTGGCGTCAAAGTTGAGCGGGCATCAGCGTCGAAAAAGAACCTGACGGCCCGCAACGGCGCTGCAATAGCAGATCTTTACTGAGTTCGAGACCCCCCCCAAGACTTACATGTCAAGCTGAGGGTCTTGGTCTAAAGGGCGTTAAAGTGAAGCGCCACAGACGCACCAACCCCTGCGGATCCGTGAAACAGATCCAACCCTTTCTCAGCAAGTGTTTGCTCATGAGGCGCTGCGTTGAAACGACTATGAGGCAATCCAGGGGTTATTCGATGGAATGGAGGAGCTATCTATGCAGAGCGTTGAGCCACATGTTGCAGATCTTTCTTCCAACATGATTCAGACAGAGCATGAATGATTATGACTCTCGTCATCTTGAGAATAATAATAATATTTTTGGTGAATTCTAACTTTGGACGCTGAGGGAGTTTTGGTCTTACGAGGGTGGACTCAGTATGTCATCGTCCAGGTCCAGGTCTGCCCATGTCTTAGACGGCATCCAACCCATGTTAGTTTCCGCCTCGCGTGTAGAGCCGTAACCTCGAGAAACCACGTGTTGCTGAAGACGGACAGAATCGTCGATTGAGATGTCATCAATCGTCGATTCTAATGTCACTCGTCGAGAACCAACATGTCACCAGTCGGAAAGTTGCATATCTCAAATCGACGATTGAGATGTCACCACTTGAGGTTTAATATGTGACCACGCCCGAGAGAAATGTCACCAACCGTTCGATTTACAGCTTCTACGGCCATCGAACTACTGCTACTACTTATCGAGGTATAGTTATCCCTGCCTCTAGCCCTATGTATATCTATCCCTGTAGACTATCGGCAGCCACACGCCATCCGTGTATCTTTGCGCGGCACCGCGTTGCAATGGGGCATCGACCTCGGTCTCGCCCCTTCGATATAACTAATAGTTATCTGAAGAATATTCTGAGAAGCTGTTTGTTAGCTCAGCCAGCTTTTTACCAAGCAAACACTCTGAGTGGCTCGTTGCCGAGTCGCCCAGACCGTGTGGTTAAGACGCCACCAAGGCTGGGGTGTAGCCAGAGCCTGGCGATGCAGTGACCGCTGAGTCAACCCGTGTCAGATCATTCACTCTTACCTATGTACCAAGACCAAAAGTCTGTCGCTCCTCGGTGTTTCTGTCACTGCCGATGCCGGGGGCAGTTGTTCAGTGTAAGAGTTGTGGAGAATGCCGAGATGGCTTCGCTTACTCAGTGATCCGAAGAAGCCGCTGACCCAAAAGCTGATGGAGTCTCTATGGCCTGATCCAGCGACAAAGCTCACATCAGTTGCTATTTCTGTGTCTGTGGAGGTAAAGATTTATCCGATGCAGTACTATTGTGATCATTTCTTTACCATACGAGATGCTTTCGTCTTGAAAGACCACTTACACGTCATGTCGAAACAGTTGAGAATAGACCCTCCAACGGTCTTGTGCCTCTTTACTTCACATTATTGACCAAATAGGACGAAATGGCTACTCTACAGCCTAGATCTGCATACAATCCATATCGTGGCGTCAGTCATTACACCCGAGCTGCTTCGGCCTCGCTGATTGTCTGAACTTAGCGGCATCTCGGATTGATTCTGTGGCTTTTGAGCCCCTGGCTAAAACATGTACACGCCTCTTTCGCCTCGCTGTTGACTCGCAATTGCGTATTGCAGCTTGGCTTATCATCATTGTGCTTTTATTGTGAAGCAGTAGTCGCAAAAAGGTTCCATTGTCGTGCATAAGCCGAGAGGGAACGTGCTGTGTGTCTGCAGGTTTGACAGTCCGGGACCCCCTGTCCTTGACGGTCAGAGCAGATCTGCGCCAGGGATGTTCCCCAGGCCAAGCCACTACGTGACCAAGGAGACTCATGAACGGATTCTTCTTGGTCGATCTTGTGTTTGAGGAGCTGATGCTCCGTAGCATCAAGAATACAACAGTAAGCATTGGAACAAAGTGGTACTGAAGATGGGTCAACTCTTAGAAAAGATACAATGGATCAACAGAGACATGATGGACCATGATGATCCCCCACTATTTGTCAGTTCTAAGAACTCACCCAAGCTCGATTAGGCCAGCGTCTCACGCTAGAACCTTTAGAAGTCAGACTAGACTTCCCAGAACAGCTTAGTACTTCAGCCTTCTAACGCTACAATGCCCTGCCAATGTCAGATCAGATCTAACCTCCCCCGTTGCCATTCCACGCTGCATGAGGATGCGGTTAGATCCAGGAGAACCAACAAAGCTTGGCTTGTTTCGCTATCATACAACCTCCTGGCGGTGAAGCCGACTCGACTGAGAAGACTGCTTGAGTTGTTTCGTAGATGACTCAGGAACTTGCATCTTGGCTTACATCAAAGCTCTTTTTGTTCAACGGGGACACCTTGTCCTTGGTGTTGCATTGTGGACAACCGCCAAGAGATGAAACAATGTTGGTTGGAAATACATTATACAGCTCTTTAGTTTAGTGTCTTGTGAATAGAATAAGCCTCTCTCTTGTATAGACCTTCTCTTCTCAGGCAAGCCTCGTTCTCTTGGCCTTCGCTGCTTTCGCGCTCGCTTTCCTTCGCCTCGCTATATCGCAACACCTCCAGCTCTACAGGCTCAATACTCTACAACTTTTACTTTCCTCGATGATCTTGGCAAAGCGTCAACCGTTACGGGAAAGGGTGATTGTGAATTAGCTCGTTATGGTCATGAGGCGACCGTTACTGCTGCCTCGTGGATAAATACTGATGCCTCTTTGGGTAAAGCAGGAGAACCAACACAGCTGACCACGATGACCACGTTCTTTGACAGCCTCTTTTTTCTATATCAGGAATACTAAGAACTCAATAGGGCTACTGTTGAGCCCTAGACTGTAAACTATCAACGCCTGGAAGCTCAATGGCGCGGTGAGAAGGCTATCATGCGATCGCACTTGTATCCGGTGCTCGTGCTCATACTCGTGCTCGATGCCGATGCCTATAAAGCTCGGTGCCGTGGCTTTGGCCCTTCAGCTAATAGTTCTCCCAATAAAGACACCACCCAAGTAGATAAGGGCGTCTGGCGTCTGGCGTCTCAGTGACATGCGATAAGAATGCTGAGCATGTCACGCTGCCGATGGTGAGCTCTTTCGATTGAGTTCTGTAGCTTCTTCGCCCTGTCACCAACTTCAGCATCGACAAGATCGTGATCCCTTATTTGCTTGGTTTTCATCTCTTTATGTGCTGATGATATACCTGTCTGATTCCTCCCTTTGTTTACTATGACCCATTGAGCTTGATAATATTTATGCTCCCTGAACTCACGATGCGGGGAAATAAACCTTGCCCGGGGAAATAATAACAGCTTTAAGCACTTAAAGCGACTCGGCCCTACACGTTCCTGTAGTAGGAGTAGCGTCATGGTTTAACTCAAAGGTTGAGCTTAAAAATTGTCCCTGTCGATCGCTTTTTGCATAAATATTGATTAAAGTTGAGAGACAGGAGAATTATGTGAAGTGAGTGGAAGAAAACTGGAATGAACTCTACTAATCATTGATCCATAGATGGAAGAAACATGTGATTTTATGGAAGCGTCCTTTGCCTGATACAAGCACGCAAAGGCTGAGCCAACTACGGTCCAGCTTGATTAAAGGGTCAGGCATATCCGGCCAAACTCCATATTCTCCCGGCAACTTGCATTTACAATGGCTGCCTTCACGCGAGGTTCACGTGAAATCCACGCTTGTAACAAAGAATCAACGTCGCTCAACATAAACAAACAATCGACTTGTCAACCTATGACGGTGGTCCACCTGCATGATGACACTTGCAAACGATATAGACTACCTTATCTGCATAAGGACCGAACTTGAGAGCCATTGCCCTGGTAATAAACGAGGCCTGATCTTACTGCCTGGCAACGATTGCCACTCAATTCGTATTTCTTGTTGACGGCGTTTTTTCGACAAGTTTATATTTAGTTCGGTGTTGCACTATTGCCTCCTTCAATGTCTTGACAGGTTCAGGGGTCTTTTTTTGTCTCTGGTCGCGCAATTGATAAGAAACTGGAGAAACAAGCTTTGATTGGACGAGAGCCACCTGTTTCCTTTTTTCACTTCTCCAGTCCCGCGTCATTTTTTCAAAGTGGCAACACCAGATACCGCACCTGATTGGACGATAGGCTCCTTTTTCACCAGCCTCACTGTGGCTGACACGACATTGGTAAGGCAGGGCCCCCTCCCCTCGCCCCCGAAGAGGATCCCAAGGCCTAAACCCAACACCATCTGGCAGCCTGGTCACGCGCATTGCCCACCTCAATCCGCATTTCTCGACAGCCTCAAACGGTCCCTCGATATATATCGGTCCCTTATCGCTAAAACCGACCCAAAATCAATTTCTTGGCCCCGGATCCCGCCTGCCGCATACCGAGTTCACGGCTCTGTACGGCTGCCTTTCTGTCGCCGAAGTCGCTTTCAGCTTTCGCTTGTCGCGCCTTCCTTTTCCCGCGGTCGTCGCTCCCTCCTTCCCGCCGATTGCTTCCGTGGCGTGTCGCCAACCTACCGTAGTTGTCCAACGCACACCGACCCGCCCGATTTTCGCCCGCACCCCATCTCGATAGATTCCTATTGCATGGCGCATTGAAGGACCGTCGCTCGCTTTTTTATTGTATCATTTTTTGATAGCCGCGCCGGCTGCGCATCTCGCATAATCAGGATATCCTGACGTTCCACTGTCGCGCACCGTCTGCGCGCACCGTAAGGAATCGTGGCGGCGCTTACGATTCTGAGTTCCAACGAACCATCGGAGCTGTCCTTGCAACAGCACCTCGAAATTGCCCCGGATCTGGTTGCGTATACGAACCTCACTGTCGAGGGAGAGCCCGAGTCTTTGATGATGGCACAGCCCGTGCCTCATCAGCCCACCGATAAGAAGCGCGTCAAGGTCTACGAACTCCGCAACAATGACTGGTTCGATCGAGGCACCGGCTTCTGCAGCGCGAGCTTTGAGACTGTATGTTGTTGATGTCCTTCCAATTCTGCATTTTTGTATGCACTTTTGCGCCCGGAATTAGTTGCTGACTGTAACGCCTGCAGCTTGACGATGGTCGCAAAGAACCGCGCGTCATCGTTGAATCAGAAGACCATCCCGACCGTCTCCTGCTAGAAACAAAAATTCAAAAAGAAGATGGATTCCAGAAGCAACAAGGCACGTCACCATGTCCGAGATGCGCATTGAAGACGTCATGTGTCTAACCCGATTCACAGATACACTGATTGTATGGCAGGAACCTAGTAGTGGAGTTGACATGGCACTCAGTTTTCAAGAAGCCGAGGGATGCGCCATGATATGGTTCGTACTGGTAATTAGCAAGACGTAACTCATGTACTGACATCCAGTAGGCGTTTTGTGAGCAATGTTCAACAGACATTTCATAATCATCTGCCAGGAGCCGGTATGCACGACCGCTCATCACCTAGGGACTACGATACTGATAACCAATGCCTAGATGACGGCCTTTCTGACGATCTCCCTATCGACGCTCCGCCGGCTATTAACTTGCCCACAGCCGAACTTGGAAATCTCGGAGATATCGAACAGACCATGCGGATGATGAGCACGACGGCAAACGGCCGTGATGCTCTTGCCAAAGCAATTATGGCCGAGGACTTCATCGGCAAAATTGTTCCTCTGGTCGAGATGGCTGAGGACCTCGAGAGTCTTCAAGACTTGCACCGACTTTGCAACATCATGAAAACAGTCATTCTGCTTAACGACACCTCGATTATAGAGCATGCGGTGTCGGACGAATGCGTTTTAGGTGTTGTTGGTGCTCTGGAATACGACCCCGACTTCCCTAGTCACAAGGCTAATCATCGACACTGGCTGGGTAATCAAGGTCGATATAAAGAAGTTGTGCCTATAGAGGAGGAACAAATTCGGAGGAAGATCCACCAAACATACCGTCTACAGTATCTAAAGGATGTCGTTCTGGCTAGAATACTCGACGATCCTACTTTTTCGGTTCTCAATTCTCTCATCTTTTTCAACCAAGTCGACATTGTTCAGCACCTGCAAGCGAATGCCGCTTTTCTTAACGAGTTGTTTGGCATCTTCAGGCCCACGAACAGCGATCAGAAGAGAAAGAAGGAAGCGGTGCTCTTCATCCAGCAATGTTGTGCTATTGCCAAAAATATCCAACCACCGGCGCGTCAGACATTATACAACAACTTCATCGCTCATGGACTCCTTTCCGTCATCCACTTCGGGCTCAGACATCATGACGTGGGAGTTAGAGTCGGGGCAACTGACATCCTGATCTCTATCATCGATCACGATCCTCAAATGATTCGTCAGACTTTGTACCGTCAACTACACGAGAACCAGACTCTGCTCACCGACTCTTTGATTGATCTTCTACTGGTGGAAGTTGATCTTGGTGTCAAGTCTCAAATCTCGGAAGCACTCAGGGTCTTATTGGACCCTGGCCCTCAACAAATGCAAAACAACGAGGCCCTTGCCAAGGCTAATGGCGAGTTTATGGGAAGACAGAGACCTCAAATCGCCCTGGATCCTCAACAAGAGACTTTCCTTAATAAGTTTTACGACAAGTCGGCTCCAAGGCTGTTCAAGCCCCTCATGGATTTAGAGAAGCGAACGGACATGAACTTTTCTGTGCAGCAGGCTTCCATGTTTACATATCTTATTGAGATTCAAACATTTTTTATCCGCTGTCACCAGTTACGCGTCAAGTTACATGTCATGTCTCACGACATTGTTAAGCGTATTGCTCAGCTTCTCACATGCCCTGAGAAGTTTTTGAGATTAGGTACGACATCTTTATCTGATATGTTCGACTTTGCTAACTCTCCATAGTTGCTATCCGTTTCTTCCGATCATTGATCGGAATGCAGGATGAGTTCTACATCAAACATCTCATGGAGAAGCAGGTCCTTGGACCAATTCTCGAAGTTGTTATCGAGACCATGCCCCGAGACAATCTCTTGGGCTCAGCATCGCTGGAGTTTTTCGAGTTTATCAAGAAAGAGAATATCAAAGACCTAATCAAACATCTCGTGGCCAACTATAGAGAAAAGCTTAAAGGGTTGAGCTATATGTCGACATTTCGGGAGATCCTTCTCAGATATGACCAAACTCAGGGTTACACATCTAATGTCGACTATTTCCTGGAAGCCGAAGACGAAATGGGCAGGAGACCTCTAGTGAACGCAAGGATGGCCGAGCAGATCACTGTTGAGCAAGAGCAAGAGGAATACTGGGCAACATCTGATCCTGAAGATGATGACGACCAGTCAAGTAAAGAGGGAGAAAGGACACCGTCCACGAATGGTTCAATCACCTCGAAGCTACTGGTCGACTACGCATCCGATGAAGAGACTGACGAAAATGCCGACCCTGAAGCCACACCAGAAGCGGACAGCCAGCACAGCGACGTTGCATCCGACGCTGTGCACTCGCCTATTGATTCGAGCCTTGGGGGAGGTATTCCACCACCTGAGCGACTTGCAGAGAAGCGTCGACGCGAAGAGGAGGAAGACGAGGACGAGATGAGCAAAATGATGCAAAATAAGAGACGCAGCAGCAGCGGTTCTGTCACGGCGATCCTAGGCAACTCTCGCGGCCCACAAAGACGCAAAAGCTTCAACGTCAACTCCCCCACTGGAGGCAAGAAGATCGCCATCAGTCTCTCTAGCGGCTTAAAAACAGGCAGCGACTCAGGTTCCAACGAGGAGTCATAAATTCTCCTCACTTCTTTCGGCGATGGCGTACCGGTTTTTGGTCTGTTTTTGGTTGATCATGAAAGGAAGGGGAGTGCAGACTTGTGGTGCCACTCCTGTACAAGCACATTTAGCAAGTTTGGCTTGCTGGTTAACGGAATGGTCAGGCTGTGAGGACCGGCGTTAATGGTTGACATATCCGTGTAGCATCCGTCAGAGTCGTAAATCCTTACGAAATTCATCATAGTTAACCTTGTACCAGCTGCCACGGGTTCCGTGAGTCAGGTGAGTTGGCTGGTTGAGTAGAACTGAGTAAATGAAATGAAGTGAAGTAAAGAGAACTGAAATGAATGGATGAAAGAACGGTCGAGGTGTTCTGTAACCATCTGAAGATATTATCTCTTCCTAGATGTGAATTCTACAAGTGGCGTGGGGCTCGCAGTTTAGCTGATTGCTGTTGTCGCTGGTCGTGTCAAATTTCGATGGAATTCATGGCAAATTCTTTATGCTTCGCCCAGACACCCCCTTTGACTTCAGGTTAAGTTTCCTACCGCGTCTATTGGGTAAATCCATCGTATCTACGGATAGTGCGGAAGCGAGTGACTGCGCGTTGTGACTTGGCTGACTGATTCCAACGGTATAAGTAGCTTGAAATCATAAAGCAGCTCTGTCATATCATTTTCGTGGCTCTCAAGATATGACACTCTTAAGAGATATTTGCTACAGCGGTGTAAGATTTGCAGAAGCCTAAGGCTAGCCGCCGTGACGAAGTTGCCCAGTGCGTAAACACGGTAGATGTGCTTGGGTTGCTTGCATTGCTTTGTCTGGTCTGATGGGGCTTTATCTGGATCGAGGTTCTGCCACCTTATTTGGGTGATGGAGTCGTCGAGAAGCGACAGCATAGTACATGGAATGACTTGTCGAGGTAACCAGGGCCTACGAGTTGAAATTGGCAGGATTGCAAAAAGGGAGAGATGTTAGAAGCGGCCTGCTAGCTGAGCAGTGACCGTAGTGCGTAGGGGTGGTTTACTGAGTTGCAGAGCTGTATCATAAACTTTATGGCTTCAATGGCCCTTGTGAGACAAGCAAGGAGCTGAGTCGGGTTCGTGGACAATAGTTGGTGCTCATTCCAGGCCATTGGTAACAATGAAATGAAAAGCACCTGTCGAGATAAATAATGATTTATTATTCACTTTGTCTACGCCTATGTTTAATGTAGTCACATATTACAAGTTTGGCAAAGATTTTTCATAATCTCATCATAATTTTATTTCGACTTTTAGACGACTTTGAGACGTGTCTTAGACTAATACTGATTGCCCTGCCCTAAACCGTGTCCCTGAACCATGACGTAACTAGTAATGAAACTGCTTGCTCCACTTCTCATAGCCATCTATCTGCTGCTTGGTAATTCTGCGTGGTGTCTGCTCCAGAACAGTTGTCAAGTCGGCCATGGTCATTTCGAGCTTGTTGACCGTTCTGTCATCGTCATAACGCTCCTGGACAAGCATGCCAGTCTGATCGCAGATGGACTTGATCTCAGCCCCAGAATAACCTTCAGCGAGTCGAGATAGGTCTGCGATATTGACATCTGATGCTAGGGGTAGGCCGCGGAGATGGACGTTGAAGATAGCTTCACGTGCTGCTCCGTCAGGGGGGCCAACGTACAAGACTTGAGCGAAGCGGCCTGGGCGTAGCAATGCCGAGTCCATGGCCTCAGGGCGATTGGTAGCTGCGACGACAATAACCCCTGAGAGAGCCTCGAAACCGTCCATTTCAGTAAGAAGGGTTGTGAGCATATTGAGAGAGCCGGTACTACGGGTAGTAGAACCACTGCCTGAACGCTGTCCACCGATAGAGTCGATCTCGTCGAAGAAGATGATAGACGGAGAAGCACGGCGAGCACGGTCGAACAGAGCACGTACGGCTCGCTCAGACTCGCCGACGTACATGTTCAGAAGCTCAGCACCTTTGACGGCAAAGAAGTTGAACCCAGACTCTGTCGCAAGTGCTTGAGCTGAAAGTGTTTTGGAACAACCAGGGGGCCCGTACATGAGAAGATTCATGGGTGGAGCACGAAGGTAATGCTCTGGGTTCTAATTTCATCATGGTTAGTATCTTATTGAAAGACTTTGATGGTTGACTCTCATATCGCACCTTTGTGTACTTGATCATCCTATCGAGGGCCTTCTTCAGGACTTCTTGCCCACCAACATCCTGCCAATGAATAGTAGGAGGATTGAGGTTGATATCATGCATAGCCGATGGTTGAGTCTCAGATCTCGCTCGATCAAGATCCGAGCTTCTCAAGAAACGTTCTCCAGTACCTGTCTCAAGCAGTCGAGTTTCGAGATGATGCATCGCTTTCTCAGCCAATTTGTGGAGATCTCTGGGGGTGAATGCGTGTGTCTCATCCGCCAGATGCTGGAGAAGAACTTGTTTGTCTGAAGACATTGGCAGGCCAAAGGATTTGAGTATCTCCATACGATCATCCAGTCTCGGAATAGGCAAGGCAGCTTCCAGGAAAAAGCGAGTAGGATCTCGCAGTTCTTCTGGAATATCAATATAAAAGTCGGAGCAGGTAGCAACCACCACCACATTAATGTAACATTCTCCTGACTGTGAGACTTTAGACAAGGCATCCAGTTCTTCGCCCAGAGTTTCGATGATAGCCAGGCGATTTGGGTTATCCTTGTTTATCAGAGTGTGAAGATTGTCGATTAGAATGAAACTTGGTTGTCGTCTCTGTGCATGCCTGAAGGTGAGCTTGATGCTCGAGAGTTTGTCGGAAGTCTTAATCCGATGCACTTTGCCCCATTTCGTATCAGCAATACGATTCAAAATGAAAGTCTTGCCAGTGCCGCGACCGCCATGGATAACAAAACCAGATGATCTTTTGCATCCTTTGAAATTGTAAGGGTGAGTGAACTTAGCAAGGAATTGATTCAGGCTCTTCACCACTTTCGACATTCCAGGGACATCGGCAACGACAAGTTTGCCACACTCTCGTGGATCTGTCCAGTGGACATGGATGTTTGTATGCTCCCAGATGTACTTTGCAAGGTTGTTGGTCTGCGAGTTCACAGAAAGGACCTTGAAGTATCGGCGTGCCTTGGAAGGGTGCACCGCTTCCACAACCATCCCAGGGAAGACGAGTTCAACACGGTCTTGGAGAAATCGGAGTTAGCATACTGAGAGATGACGTTCATGATTGGGGTTAAGCTTACCAAGAGTGCATCCAACTGAGTTTTCCCATGGCATGGGATACCTTCCGTCCAACTCCTGCCTTTCCATGCGGTCGAACTCTTCGGCGTTCTGCTCTGTCCTTTGTGTGACATCTAGCACCTCGATATCCTCTGCTTTTGGTAGTGTGCCCGCAAGTTCGATGCGAACGCGTTCACCAAGTTTGAAGCCTGTAGCCTCTCGGAATGCTTTGGTCATTATCACGACATTTCGGTCCAGGTTCTTCTCGGGGAGAATGTATAGCGAGGCCTCTCGGGGCTGTCCTTGGCTCTCAACATCTTCATTATTGGTGGGGGATTCTAATGGAGTGACAACGCAGAGCTTGCCACACTCCAAGTTTCCCGTGAGCGAGAGCAGAGTATCTCTGCTGATATAGATGCGGGAAGCACCGAGGAGACTGGATTTTTCAAGACTGGTGTTCGCCAGGGGGCGAACCTTTGCCTCCACGCTCTGCGCCAGCATGTTGATAGATGAAAGTAATATGTAAGGACATGAAAAGGAGAAGAAGGATCTTAGCTGAGCGAAGTTGTTGTTATGCTTCGGAGAAAGAATTAATGGAGGAAGGCGCGGGGTCCTAGTTGAGGTAGGCAGCAATGAAATTTCAACCAATGAGATTGCAAGAATCTGGAGGCAACAGTGAAAAGTTTAGGGCAATACTTTCCTAAGTTTAGGATTAGTTTTAGGATACGGTAGAAATGACGTAACCGCCTTAAGAAGAAGGCACCGCCTCTGCATCTGGTTCATGAAGGAAGGATATTACTTGAGCTGCTACTGCTGTGTTAATGCGCAAGAAAATACTCTCCACTCCCACTCACAAATCTGCAAGTGCGACTGAAGGCTTTTTCCAACCCAAGTTGAAGGCACAATTTATAGAACAGGAGCATGTATTAACATGTCTCCACGCTGAACGGCATAAACCAACACATAAATGAATGTGACACATTAAAAGCCATCTCTTTCTTATACTTTAGGCATCATTCAAGGTCATAAGATTAAATTACCATCAGTTCTGTTTGATAAGTCACGTATTGACCTAGCTAGTACACAGCAGAGCCGGGTGAAAAGAGTCATTACAACTCTCAGTCAGAATACAAATACTTACTTGTTCCCCCGAGTCACAAATCTGCAAGCCAAGATAAGATAATTTTCTTATATCTTACGTTGGTACCTTTCACGTCAGTCAGTGAGTTGTTAAGAAACCCATGTGGCGCCAGTGTAGGTGTAAGTGATTGGGGAGTAAATTGACCAAAAAGAAAGAAACAGTTTCACATGTAATGTCTACCTTAGAATTCTATACAGTTTTTGTAAATATCATCTTTTCTCCACTCGTACCTCTCTAAGCCCTCGAGGTTAGAGATACTATCATCATGAGTGTGGCTCAAACATGATTTCTACCTTATCAGTCTCTCCCATGAGAGAGAACCCCGCTAAACCAAATCGGATCAGAACTCGGCCGAGTCCCGCAAAACACATTGACTCTAGTTATTGCTCTGCTCCAAGATGCCCTCAAACTTCCAACCAACCTTAAATCCCATGTTTCCTCACAATCTATCGCCCGGATGATCCGCCAAAAATGGCTTCCCCATGCCAGGGCCATATTCGCCGCCCAGAAAAGATGTCTTTCTTCGCCAAGCGGCAGATTCCCCAAGTTCGCCCAAATCGATGAGAGCTGGGGATCTCTACAGGAGAAGCTCAACTCTTCTCTGGCCCGGGCCAGTCCCGGTGGAATCTTGAAGCCAAAGCCAGTACCTCGCCCTCCATTGAAGCGTGCAGTGGCTGAGGACCCTGGTTCCGGGCACATGGTTATCATCGAGGGTCTGCCAACGTCGCTTGTCGCTGCTGACTTCCATCGTCTTGCGCCGGGTACACTTGCTGGCTGGGAAAACGGCATCACTCATGGTACTTCAAATCCTCTACGCCATCATTGACTATTGAGCTCACACAGCTACCAGTCTTCCAAGAACGCGATCCCTGGACCATGGAACCACTTGGCACATACTACATAACCTTCCCCTCCAGCGCCGCCGCTGACATCTACCGCGACAGAGTCCATCGTATCCTCCGCCTCGCCCAAGCAAAAATGAGAGACGGCACAGGTCTCTGGGCCTCCAATGTGAACCCCGTTTTCATCAATAAAAAAACCAATCCCGAAGTTGAGGTCGAGCGCTTCACACTCCTCCCAGGCTCATACCCATCCCATCCTAAAATCAGGACCACACGGGTCAAAAGGATGGGATGGCAGCAAGTCATGCATCGAATCATCAAAAAATCCTCCCATAAAAGGAATCCTAGCCATGTGCTGCTTGAGCTACCGCAAGCGAGCTTCTCGGCGTCGGAGCTCAAGGCGATCATAAAGCAGGACGGTATAGAAAGTGGACACGATTGGCAGATGGATGTGTTCAGTCTAAGGGAGACTATGGACTTTGAGGAGGGCTTTCCCGCAAAGACCCGCCGAGTACCTTTGTATCGAAGCTGCCCGGAGTTTCGACACAAGCTCGTTTCACGGTTTGTCCTTACCTGCGCGAATCCTGGAGTTGCATGGCGATTCATTCGTAACTGGAATCAGCGCATTCTTGAATACGACGGAGGAGACGAGGTGATCCAACGTAATCGTGTAAAAGTATCGTACATTCAGACTTAGCGATTGTATTATATCATGACGGAAAAATTCAAAGAACCAAAGATGCTCGCTTCATGGCCCACTAAATCTCTGATATTTCTGAAAACAAGACATCAACACTTTCACGAAGGAGTCTTCAGCTCGTCTTGACCCGGCATTTAATCGCAAGTAAAGCCAATCATATACTTCAATAACGACCACTCATGCACATAACGCAAGCAATGTATATTAGACCCAGATCAAAAACCGAAACTCCAGACCGGATTTGCTCTCTAAGATGGGTTGGAAGGTCGATCGGGGGAACAACAAGACATGACCAAAAACCTCTCGCAATGTCGTCACTCATTCTTTTGAACGTGACTGAGATTTGCCGCCCAGCTCAAACTAACAGCCATCCATTCCTCTCTTTCGGCTCCTTTGCTTCTTTCCTTCGTTTCCTTGCATCCATCCATCCTTCATGCTCAAAGAGAAGAGTACAGGTTCTCCTCCCATTCTCTCAATGGTGAACTCTCCAACTCTCTCATCACACGCTGACCCGTACACAGCGTGTTCACCTCCCTCGAGTTTACAAAGTAATAAGCTTGAAAAAATAATAAATAAAAACGACGGCAAACGGAGAATGACAGATAAACGGACTCCTCAGGGTATTCGGTTTAGCAGCACTTGCTGCCGCCGCCTTCGCTCTTATCGCCGACGTTGACACCGCTCGCTGAGGGTTGGTCGTTCTTGGAGTTATCGATAAGTCGCTTCTTGATGTCTGCGGCTAGGCTGTAGAAAGCCTTGTCGATGTTGATGTTGCTCTTGGCGGAGACTTCGAGGAAGGGAATGCCCAGCTCGTCGGCGAGAGCCTGGCCTTGCTCGGTGGAAACAACTCGCTTCTCCTCCCAGTCGCACTTGTTGCCAATTAGAATCTTGTTGACACCCTCTGTAGCATGTTGCTCGACGTTTTGAAACCAAGTTCGGATGTCTATAAGAGAGTTAGTTAGTTGCTGTTGGTATATGTGGCTCGATAGCGCATTGCTTTGTTGGGCCAAGTCAAGGGCGCTGGGCGCCTATTTGGCTATCGGGTAGGAGAGGGGCAACACAACAAGATATCATGAAATGTGTACATCGAGCCGTGTCGTGAGGAATAGTAAGACGTACTGTTGAATGAGCGCTCGTCGGTGACGTCGTAGACAAGGAGGATTCCCATGGCACCACGATAATAGGCGGTGGTGATGGTGCGGAAACGCTCCTGGCCGGCGGTATCCCAGATCTGCAGCTTGACGCGCTTTCCATCGAGCTCAATAGTCCTGATCTTGAAGTCGATACCGATAGTGGTGATGAATGAAGGGGTGAAGGAGTCTTCGCTGAATCGCAGCAGACAGCACGACTTGCCGACGCCGGAGTCGCCTATCAGGAGCAGCTTAATCTACATGACGAGAATGGTCAGCGAGAGTCATCACGAGGCGGTCGCAAGCAGTGAATAATAGCGATCACAGCGCGATGCGCTTTGGCATATTCATATTCGTCGGGGTTGGCTCTTGACGACGTGAATCCAAGGGACGCAGGGGGCGGATTGGCGGGCGGTGGGGGTGAGGAACGGTAGTAGATTGGATTTGGATATCGTACCAGGAAATCATAGTTGCGATTACTCGACATGTTGACCAAGAGTGAGAGTAGCAGAAGAAGCTACCGTGTAGTGAAGCGAAGCGACGATAGCGACGAGAATTCGTTGGTCGAGGATGCGGAGGGAGGTGAGAGTAAAGGCTACCTAGGCTATAGCGTGGGTGATTGAGTGCTGATGGTCGTCGAGGGTTGAAGATGGAGATGGAGATGGAGTTGGAAGTGGAAACGGGAACTGGGACTGACTGGGAGTGAAAGTGGAGGAGGGAATTTGGATTGGCCTTTGAACCGCGGGACTAATCCGTTTGCCTTTACGAAGTAGGTACTGTACCTAGAACGGCAGGCGAATGATATTGGGTTCAAGACCTCTACGGCACAGGCTTAGGCAGTGACGAACTAACTCACACTACGTGGTTACAGGGGCTTTCGCCTACTGGTTTTAGGCTGTCGCAGCACCATAGGACTCCAGCTGGCAGTGGAGGGAGGTGTTTCAGCAGCGGACAGCGTTTAAAAGAGCCTACGTGTCAGGCTGTACTTTTGTAAGTGAGGTAGTGATTTGGAATTCTCTCGAGGTCATTTCCATTGTATTTTCTCGCTATTATTTGTCTGCCTATCTAATCTTACCTAGGTTCTCAAACTTGAAACAAGCAAGCGAATGTCCTCCATATCAACAGAGAATACAAACACATCCCCAGCGCATAAACTGTGTTATGCACCCATCCGCAGATGGTTTCAATTATATATCCTGATATCCTCATACACTACAATATGCATCCCGAGTAACACAGACGGGCTACCTTGGATAGGGGAAAAGCCTTTCAACAGCTGCAACTGTGTCTAACACTCAAACAGTGTCTGCCCCTGAAAAATAAAAAGATTGTGGCGTCTATCTTTTGATACTCAACGTCGACTCTCATGCAAACTCGGGTTCCACAACGGCTTCGTCCCCTCCAAATCTAGGGGCCTTTTGCCTTTTGCCCCTGGTTCACGACGTCATCTTGAGAGACATCATCACGAGACACACTTTATCAAGAGATCAGCCACGCTCGTTACGTCCAGCTTTGCCACATGAGCACAAAATAAACGACAAGACAAGAGAAGAGAGAAATCAAGTAGGAGGGTCCAACTCGACAATCAGGTTCATGCGATCTCGAAAGTTGAGGCTCGTTGTGTTTCACGGTACTCTTCGGCTTATGCTCTCACTGTGTCAATCACCAACTCAAGGAATAAAGTGCATCATAAGAGTAATTCAATTGATTTCTCGTAGATGCTTCCAACAGACCTCGTCGAACATGTTCAACCGAGTCAGGTGAACTTTCAACTGCTCAATCATTCATCCATCCAAAAAGTACATAAAAAGAAGTGAAGAATCTCAAACCACAATCCCCACCCTAACTTTGTTGTTTACTTCTTGCAAATGCCAAATGCATTCTGGCAACCACACTCACACTGCTTGGACTTGCGGCCACATTTGCCTCCGCGAGAGCAGCAGTCTCCAAACTTGCTTCCCTCACAAGTCTGTCCAGTCTCACCGCCGCAGCGGCCATCTTCGGACACCTTGAGTCCAGAGCTTCCCTCTTGGGTAGGCTCGTTTGTCTGAACTGGCATAGGATACTTGATCACGGGAGTATCCTTGTACTTTGTGTTCTTCTCGTACTTGTCCCACTTCCGGGTCGCTGTCTCTTGGGTAGCCTCAGTATTCTCAGCAGGCTTCGAGGCCTCGGTCGTAGCGGCGGCAGCCTGAGATGTCTTTGATGGAGCAACGTACGGCTCCTTGCTGGCAGGCTTGTCGTTGGAGTTGGAGTTCTTGCCATCAGTGGCTAGATCGCTGCCCTCAAAGTCACCATAGGGAGCAGGAATGGGACCAGGGGCTTCGGCAAAGTACTCCTTGCCAGTGAAGTTGGGAGGGCCTTCGAAGTCCTTGGCTTTGCAGGCGGCGTTGATCTCCTTGCAGTAGTCATTCCAGGTATCACAGCCCTTACCACCAGTAGGGGGGGCGTTGTCCCAGCAGTCACCAACAATATCCCAGCACTTCTTTGCCGCAGCCCAGCAGTTATCTTGCCCAGAGTACTTCGCAATAGGCTTGCCGCACCAGTTGGCGTTTTTGGCAAGGCAGTCCTTGGGGACAAGACCATCCTTCTGGGTCTGTTTGGTGCCGGTCTCTTCAGAGGTAGGGTTCCAAACCTCAGGTCCAGGAATAGGGTATTCACCCTTGTCGCTGTAGATGTTGTAGGTGACACCGGGGTCCTTCTTGTCAACATAGCCGGGAATGCTGACTTCGTACTTCTCAGGGATCTCGAGAGGACCTTCAGGGCCGTTCTCGATGAAGATCTGAGCACAGCTGTGGTAAAACTGAGGGTCACCTGAGGGAGCGTTGTGAAGGGCAAGGACCTCAGGGCGGACGAGGTAGTAACCGGCAGGAAGACCGGTAGGAAGGTCGACTGAAAGAAGACCACCATTGGATCGGAGAGTGTCGGTACACCACTTGTCCTCCTTGACGTTGTAACCATCTTCCCAAACCTTGAACCAACCGTCACCAGCAGCAGAGTCCGAGTTCATATCGTCAACCTTCTTCATGTAGACGGAGCAAGGGCCTTTGTGACCTTCGGCAATGGCACCAGGGTGGGAGTAGCTGGGGGATTCACGGAATTGGAAGGTCAGTTGAGCACCGCCGGGAGCTGGGCAGGTGAACTTGACTGGCTTGTCGCCATTTTCACCTGTGTTTGTCATTATTAACTGTCTCTGAGTCAAGGTTACTCGTAAGATCTACTTACCACAGGCCATGACACCTCCAGTGATGGGGTAGATGGGGCTGTTGGCCTTGGAGGCATCCTTGGGCTGACGAACACAGGTACCGTCGCCCTGGTTCTCGCCATCGACGAAGAGAGTAGTGAAGAGGGTGTGGGCGTTGGCAACAGTAGCGAGGCCGAGAACAGTAGCAAGAAGCTTCATGTTGGATAGTTCAAGAGAGGATCGTTTCGATAAACACAAATGAAGGAGAGCAGAAAACCAGTTCTGCTATAAAACCGCTAGGGTTGAAGTCGTTGATTGATGTCGTGAAAAGGGAGCGTATATGCTTGAAGAAGCAGTAAGGAGTGTCTTTCAATCAATGAAGGAATGAATAGGTGAAGAGAAGAGAAGAGGAAGAGGAAGAGGAAGAGTCGCAGTACAACTCGAGAAACACCGTGATGAGGAAGAACGAAGGTGAAGAGAGAGGAGAGAAAGCATCACGAACTTGCGGCCATGCCTCATATATACTGCAACTCCTCAGCTCACGATCAGGGACGACCATGGCAGGCATCTTAACCTCAGCTCGGGTCAGCCTGCAGATCAGATCCTCCAGACCTGGTTCTATACAAGGATGATGGTGATGGCCAAGCTCGACGAGTTACACCAAAAAGGCCCAACTTTCCAGTTATTCGGTGCGTAACGTAGGCGACAAGCAGCGCCAGCACCTCAAACGGTGGCGTTCCTCCTAGCCTGACCCTTTCCATTTCCCCAGCGGGATAGCTACTGTAGCTAGGGACGGATAATGCTGGATACCCATGTTTAGGCTCTCTGCATGTTTCCAGGTGTAATCAAACGGGCCACCAAACATGGAGGTCAAGGCCATGGCCGTGATCCCTGTGGCGCATCATTTGGGAGTCAATCACCGAGTGCCAAGATGTCCAAGGTGAAACACAGTGAGAGAGGCCTGAGTCTAGGTCTGCGGGTGCTTTGATGGCTGTAAGTACGAAGATTGAATTGAATGGTAGAAGTTGGATAGGATTGGATGGAGGTTTAAGCTAAGTTTCGGTACCTGCGTCTAGGAAGCGCCCAGATAAACGGGCGTTTCCGTTGTGGATGTAACCTCCCCAATGACTGTAATTCAGAATGATCTGTTTTCTACAGTTCTGATCGCTTATTACTTTATTTTATTCTTTATCTAAATGCTACGCTCATAGTTCCCATCAACCTTAAAGCATAAACATTTTTTGTTAGTCCTTTATGATACTCAACGGCGTCGTTTCAAACATTAAATCTTCTTAAACGCCTGCGGGGAACAAAAAGGAATTCACCAAGTTGGCTCAGAAAAACAAATACAGGGGTTATCCATGATCATCTAAACTCATAACAGTGACTACAGTGACAGTCGATTAATCATGGTGCGACTCTTAAATCCAACCCCTCTCATCCTTTCAATCCCTTAACTATTCGAGATTGTCTATCATTCATGGCCGTGCTCATTCAATCCTAGGCTTTCATCCTTCGTGGATTCATAACCCTCAGGGGTAAGCTTCAGCCGCAAATCGCTTGGGGAACCTACCTAGTGAGTTAATCGGCGTAGTTTAAATCGTGAGATCGCTTTTCAGGGCCCAGTATTGACTGTAAGGTACCTATTGATAGCATAATACAATTTACATACTATACAGCCTTCTTCTACCAGATCAACAACCCAAAAATCAACTCCTTAACTCTCAGCAGGTTGATACTGCACGATTCAAGTCTGGGGGACAAGCAAGGATCATGTCGATCCTCTCCTCCGCATGTTTAATACCAGGGGTTTCATAAACCTCTCTCATCCCAACCCATCACCCTTTCATCACCCTGTTCTGTTCGAAACTCAGCAAAACACAACCAACGTACTTGGAAAAATGAGGAATATGTTCCGCTGTCATCCCATCATATGTTGATCATTAATGAAGCTTGTTTTATACCCCTGCTATTCACATATTCCGCCTTGGCATCCCCCAGCTGCACTGCACATTGTATTACATGCACACTAATAACATAAAGTCTGACCAAGTTGAATGTTTTCTCTATTCTCAAATGATAACTCAGCTTCATCATCGGCCGTCTGCAGCCAAGTGTGTTTCAACAAAAAGCAAAACAAAACATCGGCCCAATACAGGTCGTACAAATAACCTCCTTCAGCCTTCGGCCTTCGCTCTTCGGCGCTTCAGTAGCCCAAATACCGGCCCATAAACCAGATCAATTCTGGTCCAATTGATCATCTGCCGCCCTATATATGCGACATCTAGCTGCCTCACCTGCCGAAGACTCCACGGTAACATCATCACATAGACAAGAAGGGCATTGAATCATAAATCATACAATTGAAAGGGTAGGAGTGGAGATTTGATTCTGTCCCGCGCGACCAACACTTTTAAACTCCACATACACACTTATACAAACATACGTCTTGAATCCTTGCATAATTGGTCTGTCGGTTTTGCGCCTACATTGACAATCATCTCCTCCCTCTTCCCCCTCTTCCCCCTCCAAACCGACCTCAGCAGAGATTCATCTCTTGCGTCCGCCACTCTCGATATGGTACAGTATGATACAAGCAGGCTATTTTTGATATATGGGTATCTTATTCGTTGATCTTGGCCAGGATCCTAATTACATAAGTCAGTATACCTGCTTCCACAATGCAGCGTCTGGTGGTATGTGGTCACTTACTCGCTGTCGCGGAAGAGCTGGAACTCCTCCTCGCCGGCCTTGACGGGAGAACCGCCGAATTGAGGGATCAGAACACGGTCACCAACGGCAACGCCCATGGGTAGTCGGTTACCCTTCTTGTCCATGGCACCGGGGCCCACGGCGAGGACCTTGGCCTCGTTGAGCTTCTCAACGCTGGACTCGGGCAGGAAGATGCCACTGGCGGTCTTGGTCTCGGCCTTGATGCGCTGGACGAGAACACGGTCAAGGAGGGGAGCGAGAGCTCGGATGGACTTGATGGAGGTGGCCTGTAGCGTTATGTGTTAGTCCTAGCTGTTCTTTCTCGTGTCTCATAGCGCTCATGCGCCTGAATGCTTCCATCCCTCCCATCCAAGTCTCCTCATGGCTCCCAATTGCCGAGGATAAGAAGCTGGATAGTTGTGACTGAAGCATTGGCGGGGCTGCTTCTGCAATTCGCTCGCTACAGTAGCAATCGTGAACGTACCATTGTGATTAAGTAAAAGAGGTAGGTGATTGGGTATATGATCAAGAGATTCGTAGATTCGTAATTGGAGAAGTAAACAAGAGGAAGAGTTCGGCTTCGGTGTTCAACGGAGTTCAAATCGGCGGTGGATCTCGTCTCTTCCAACAGCTTCCAGAAGAAGGTCAGCAATTTTTTCCCCCAAAGCTTCCCCTCGGCTCTTGATTTCCCCGGTTCCGAGAATCGGCACTACACGTCCGATTACCGTCCGAAAACGGTATATCACGCCGAACGACTTACACCACCAAGCTCCTCGTTATCATTCATGTGATCTATACTCAGTATTATTATTTTTTATAATTCAACGCTGTCTTTCTCTCTTAATCGCTGAAAAGCTTCAACAGTCCCCTATCCATATTCTGGGACTGTTGCTAATCAAACGCTGTTACCAAGGAATTCTCGACAATTGCTGATCCTCCATCTATCTGTTCGTCAGTCATCAATGCAGCTCATAAGCCAATCCGTTCCAAGCAGCCCCCAATTTATGTCTTCATTGGTCTCCAAACGCCAAATACCGGCCTTCCTTCAGAAATAGTCAATTTGTGTTGCGGTCGTAGCCAGTCGTCTGATGATCACTTCTTCTCGGGTTGTTGCGAATTGGCTGGCGGCTCCAAGATATGAGTGTGATTGTCAGCTGGGACAACCTCACCGTGGTCAAATTGTTGGCAAATGACTGTATCTGCAACCCATGGCTCCTGAAGAATCTCGTCCATTCGCGCACGAGTCTTGGGGTTGAGATCAAGCATTCTGCTAATGATGTGTCTGCTTTCCCTAGGCAGCAGGCGTAGAATACGCCATGGGCCACGGATGACTTCTTTCTTCTCACCACTCGGCTGGGTCTTAGAGTCCTTCGAGTCGGTGGTCGAGCTAGCCTCTTTTGAGGTTGCCTCTTCTTTTTGCTCATGATGAGTATGTTTCCTGGTCTCATCCTCAGCCAAAAAGTCTCGCGCTGGCGTGGTGGTCAAATCATTCGTTGACTTTGAAGGTACAATCAGCTTCCTGGGGTCGTGTCCCGGAGTTGGATCCGCCGCGAACAACTTGAAGGAGTTATCTGTCATTCGTGGGACCTTCCACGGGAAGCGTCGAAGAGTCATGCAGCAGAAAATGATGGCCAAAGACCAGATATCCACAGCTACCGCGTCGTACTCCTTAGAGTCGTAAACCTCGGGTGCGAGATAAGGGTCAGAGCCAACAATCCCTGAGACCAGTTAGCCAATGTCCTCACACCATATTAGCGAAGAAGTATACCTTTTGCGGGCACAGTGTCGGTCTCAAATGGATATTTGAAGACGTGAGCACTGCCAAAATCGATGATCTTCATAATACCCTTGGAGCTCACCACCACATTATCCAGCTTCAGATCGCGGTGGGCAAGGCCCACGCTATGCAGATAAGTCACGCCATTGAGGATTTGCAGGAAGCAGCACGTTATCTCTTCCCGGGACATCCGACCGGTCATAACGATTGCAAAGAGGTCAAATGGCGCATATTCCATCACTTCATACCAACGCCCCTTTTCTTGAAGAATGTCCAACGTCTCAATAATATTGCCATGATGAAGGGTCGATCCAACGCAAAATTCGGCTGTAACTTTCTTGTTGTACTCTTTTTCGGTTTCGTATGTGTGTCTTGCACGGAACTCCTTGACTGCAAATACGGTACCGTCGTCCTTGCGCTTCATCAGTCTCACCGAGCCACCCGCGCCAGAACCCAGAAATTTGCCGAGCTTGCCGTACTTGGAAGACAACCCATGGTCATCTCCAAATGGCAATTGCTGGGTCGATTTGGAAGCTGCAGCTTTCATACCGAGCTTGATCGATGATGGTGCTGGTGACGACTCTCTCTTCTTACTGTGATGTCCGCTCTTGCGGAAAAATCGTTTTAAATCTGCCATTGAGCCGTGTCCGGGGTGAAGGTTGCCAGTCGAGATGCTATCATTCGGTGCAAGCTCTTCACTACTGTTCCTTGCACTACCAAAGATCGACGACCCGCGCTTCTCGTTCAGATTTGACTTGGACCCATGAGGAGAACCATGCTTCTTCTTACGTGAGAATATGAACCTGGGGTCGATTGTGTGTTTCGTTGTATGTGCCGCCGGTGCAGGTCGTCGGCCCTTGGCGTAGGGATCGTTGATATCACCGCCAGGGGTGAATGGCTTAGAGTAGAAGTTTGACGCGGAGCTTCGGGACGGACTAGATTCTCTAGAAGCTGGCACAGAACCAGGTCCAACTCCAAACATGCCTCGACGATGGGACTGGTGCTGCTCTTCAGCGGAAGAAGCCCTACGGACCGCATGATCAGAAGCAGCACGAGCAGCCGAAGGTCTTCTATCGGGAGCTGGTGAAGCCTTTTCATGAGATGACGATGCCTGTGGGGTGATAACCGGGGGTTCATTCGTCTTGGCCACTTCCTTACCCTTCTTATCCGAACTAGCCTGACCGGATCCCGCGGGAGTTAGGGGAGGGGAAGCCAGCGTAGAGACCTGAGGGCTGGTATGCGGGGATTGGAAGGTGACAGAGGTGGGTGTGGGCAATCTGGTAGACTGTCCGGATTCATCCTCATGCGATGGGACCTACAATGACATCAGTTAGCGTTAGTCACAAAACCTTCAATTATGGCAACGCAGTGACATAACGCCGCGAAGCTCAAATACCACAATCAAATTGCGGGTAGCAATTAGAGTGGCATTTGGCCGAGAGCATTTTCCAAAAGCTAGCAAAGCGAAAATACACAAAAAGGAGGTCATACTCGGGAGGGTGGGAGCGAGAAAGCTTCAAATTGGCAGTTGTTCAAGCGCAATTCTTGTAACGGCCGGCCGTGAAGAGACTTGGTGAAAGCTTTAAGTTGATCGGCAGTAACTTCGGTGAAAGGACTTGACTGGTCGTGCTCTTCATGCTCTGGGTTCGACGATGACGGGTCAACGGTGGCGGGTTGGGTAGGTGATATCTCCTGGACGGCGGATGAGAAGCGAACGCCGGAGGCATCTTCGGATACATCGTCCTTGTCGCCAATTGACTCTTGAGGTTTTTTAATAGGCTCTGAAGCTTCTATTATATCTGCGGTTAGCGATTGTACCACAAGCATCGTCTCGCAGTGCTTCAGTGCGCGCCGAGCAGAAGATCAAGGTGGGGCAGAATAGGCTCGGCAGAACCGGAAGATAGACTTACCAGAGACGCCCTGGGAGCGAGGAAGCTCCTGGGGATGATTTGAAGAACTCATCGGAGTGGAAATGGATGCTTCGATGGGATGTGAGCAAAGTAACCAAAAAGCAACCAAGGTAGTAGGAGTATGATGAGGGTGGTAAGAAGAAGCGAGTCCGAGCAGACTAAGAGTTGCGACGACGATGATAAAAGAGGACGAGCCAAGGGCCCGCAGTTACCTTACTACGTACCTAGTGGGGGGGATCCACTTCGTTTCCTTCTCTCCCACCTTTTGAGGACAGCCCAGTCCGAGTGGTTCTCTTCCCTTTTTGCTTGGCAGGGCTACGGGCAATAGTTAGCGTTTAGGAGGTCCTTCTACGGCTGCTAGAAACACGCTAGATGTGCGCTAAAAACTGTTTCCTGGCAGCTGGTGATTCCCTCCAGGTACAGTACAGTCCCTGCGATGGGGGTTCAGAAGTTGAGGCTTGTTCGAACATATGCGAATATTTGAGTTGAAGATGAGTCCGTGTTGATCGTGATTCGACGTGTGCGCCGTATTCGTCTCATCACTTTCCCCAACAGAAGTACCCCCTATCGTCAGCTTTTAACTTATCTTTCCTGCTGATAGCTTGACTGAAGTGGCATAGTAAGCAGCGATTATCATGTACCTCGACTTACGAAGCTCTCCCTGATCTCATGGTCCTGGCACATCACTAGACAGGGCTCCTTGTCAAGAGAAAAATTCAACATATGAGTATGGAGAATGGAAGCAGTCCAATGCACACGGACAATTACGATTGCATTGCATTGGGTTGCAAAACAATTTCCTCGTTGGGTTGGAAAACCTTCTTGTCACTATGACTCAACTCCTTTTACACTGGCAGTGCCACCAACAGCCATACATTCATAGCATGTGCACTAACGATGCAAAGATCGGGAAGGCGGTTAGTTCTCCGGTGTCGATGTGAAGTTCACATCCCACAAACAGTTCGAGATCCGTGAATATGACCCCCTGTCAAACTCAACGATCTGACCCGATTTAGGCTCTCGCTCAGCTGCGTTCCCTAGTCGACGTAACCAAAGTATATTTACAAGCTTGAATGATGTAGCGGTGTCTCGAAGTTATACGATTAACATGAGAAGCTCCAACAGGGGTGACATCTAACGTTACTTGGGCTCCAGTACTACAAGTGCAAACTCCGTTGTGGTGCCGCGGCTTTTGTGTAAGTGACCCATGTGTCAGTGAGCCTCAACCAAGAAACGTGTGAGACACAATGTGTGACAATGTCGAGTATCACCTGCTTCTAGAAACATGGAAGACGAGAATTTTTTTAACCCTTCAAGTTTTTGTTTTGATACGTAACATAAAGCCCAGCCCAGCCCAGTCACAGCGGAGCTCCCGGCCAAGTTTCGGTCGCCTCCAAGCCTCCAGTTGCAAGAATCTTTTTATCCCTTCATCAACAACCAGTCAAGTATAGTCAAAATAATCAACCCCACAAATTTGAATATCGAAAATGTTTTCTGTCCCTTGAGCTATTCCAGTGTAAGCAACAAGTCCCGTGTCAAGTCAAGCTCAATTCTTACTTAGGACCATACGCAAGCCGCCTGGCCTTACACGTGTTGGTGTCAAGCCTGCGTATTTCGGGTCTTGCTAAAGTGGTTTCAGTGGCAATGGAAGTCGACCTTTTCCATAAATGTCAAGTCTACAGATGGGGCCATTGAGGTATCTCGGTCTTCAGACTTTTTATGTGATCACCTGTTACCGTCAGGAACTGGCCCCAGAAGATCTGTCAAATATGTCGATCTTCCGTTGTGCCCTGAGATCTCGAGGCTTTGTTGTATCAGGATCCTACTAAGTCGTTTCATTTTTCCTGTCTCATCACTAGCACATTTGCCCAGTCCTCAGACGGTCAGAACTCGGGACACTGAATCAAAGGGCTAGAAATAATTCTTCTTTAGAGTCCGCTAAATTTAGGGTGACATTATCCTAAAAATATCTTAGACTTTGTCTACCTTATTTATCATCTAGGTAGGGGATAATCCTAAATTTCTGCCCCTCCAGCTACTGACTTACCTTAGTACTAGGTAGGTACTTACTCAATATGTACAATTGATCACAGAGCGTGGCATATAATCATATTGCCAAGCATCGATGACACAGCATATGAACCAATTGTTTCAATGATAGTTTGACGCTCATACAATCATGATCTGAGATACATCGTACATGAGATACAGTCATATGTATTCCACATGACTTCATTGGTTTCCAACGAGATACGAGACTTGATGCAAGCCACGCGTATGGTGGATCGAGAGTATTTCCTGGTCAAGTGCCAACCCACGTACTGATAGAGGCACGTGAGACCCTGACTATTTGCGATTTGTGAAGGTACAGATCAACTTCACATGTCTTGCCTCATGAACTCGGCAAACTGCGGTCTGTAATCACTCACTTGGCCTCAAGTGCTGAACCACGTCCATGTCCGTCTTCTCATATCAATGGCATCGGGATAAGCCAGACATAAGATCCGCCTGCCCGATACACGCAACAGTGGAAGGATTACCGGTGTTTCGCCTTTTGAACGCTGAATAGATGCATCGTACAATTCTTCCTCTAGTCAGAGGCCCAACTCCCTATCCATAAGCTGTTGTACAAGTATGATATCTGGTTGGAGATCTTGGTACACACCACATTCCGTGGTCTTTGAAATTCATTTCGTAATCATCCCCTTAAGCCACCACTTCAATTCCCATTGTTTTCGCTTGATAAATGACCGATCTGCAGAGTCCCTCGAGAGAAAGACCGGAGAGTCGGAGCTCAGTTTGCTTGATCTTGGCAATCTCGTAGATGTGCTTGAGGGATAAAACGCCGACAGTCTCGTGCCCAGGCTTGCTGACACCCTTTCGTTTGCCCTTCTTTCCCATGGGAGCTTCGACGGCATTGAGGAGAAGCCATGAGGTGTGCGGCGTTCGGACGTCAAAAGTAAATGATCGATCAGGGCGGACGGTGACTCGGCAAGGCATTGGTGTTCCGGTGATAATATGTGCAGTTCGTGCATTGAATTCCTGAGCGCAAGTTAGCAAAGGATTAACACCGAAGCTCATATAAACTAAACTAACCTTGCAAAAGTCCATAGACTTCACACCCTTGGAACCGAGAGCAGGACCAACAGGAGGACTAGGACTAGCCTGTCCAGCTCCCACGATCAGCTTCACGATTTGATCAACGCCGCCTCGACCTTTTGACATGATGGTGGTTGTGTTGGGATTGGTGGGGTCTCGTTACAAAGTTAACGTTGATGGTGTTTTGCGAGCTGAAGAAATTCGAGAGCCAATGTCTCTAGCGTTCTGATTGGCTCACAGCAAAAGTTATGATGTCCCCACAATCAGGTCGCTCCACTCAGATTTCTGAGGGACGGAAAGCTTTCCATCCATCAAAAAAAAAATCTCGAGCGCCTTCAACCTCCCTCATCAGAAGACACTCAGCACAACCACAACGGAATGCGCATCTGAGAAACGGATCTTAAGCCGCATCCGATATTTCAACCTCTCCCACTCAAAGAGACTTAGCAACTTTCGCCAGCTTCTCTCGCCAGAAGCGCCTTCACACCAATCTTCAACTGATATCCCCAGAAGAGCTCAACACCACTTGAACTACTCTCCCCAGAAGAAACATAGTGCCACCACAGCACGATGCCCTCAACTCACGGTAAGGCATAATCCAACGCAAGTCCTCGATGGTGGTTAAGTAAGAGGCTTACATGAAGCAGAAAAACCGAAACCGTGGGACACGGATGACGTTGACAAATGGAAGATCGACACCTTCACTCCCAAAGATAATGTTGGCGGCACATTTCTCGAAGAATCGTCATTCAGCCTGCTCTTCCCAAAATATCGCGAGGTTTACCTCAAGGAGGCCTGGCCTTTGGTTACCCGAGCCCTCGAAAAGCACGGAATTGCCTGCAAGCTCGATTTGGTGGAGGGTTCTATGGAAGTCCGGACAACTCGAAAGACGTTTGATCCCGCTGCCATCCTCAACGCACGCGACCTCATTAAGCTCCTGGCTCGCTCTGTACCCGCACCTCAAGCTATCAAGATCCTCGAAGACGGTATTGCCTGCGATGTGATCAAGATACGCAACTTGGTTGGAAGTAAAACGTCATTTATCAAGCGTAGACAACGAATCCTCGGACCCAACGGTTCGACTCTCAAGGCGCTGGAGTTGCTCACAGAAACATACATTCTGGTCCATGGAAACACAGTTTCGGCCATGGGGCCCTACAAGGGGCTAAAAGAGCTGAGACGAGTTGTGGAAGACTGCATGGCAAACGTACACCCCGTGTACCACATAAAAGTAAGGAGATGCCAGCCATTAGATCAGCTTAGCCTGCTAACCCATCGACAGGAAATTATGATCAAGAGAGAGCTTGCAAAGGACCCCGAACTTGCCAACGAGAGCTGGGATCGCTTCCTCCCCAACTTCAAAAAGAGGTCTCTCAGCCACAGACGTGTTCCCCACAAGGTCACCGACAAGGCCAAGAAGACATACACACCATTCCCTCCAGCTCCCGAAAAGAGCAAGGTGGACAAGCAAATCGAGACTGGCGAGTATTTCTTGGCCAAGGGCGACAAGAAGCGTGCTTTACACGAGGAGCGCAAGGAGAATCAGAGCAAGCGAAAGGAGGAGAAGGCAAAGGAGCGAGAGGCCGAGTTTGTCCCGCCGCAAGAGGGCCGTCCCAAGAAGAAGCGCAAGAAGACGGAAGAGTAAACAGGGAGAGCATCGTATTTCGTGGATGGGCAACTGGTGTGAGTTGTTTCAATCTCATGTACAAGCTCTCAAGTTGTATGATACCCTGAAAGTCTCGGCGTTCTTCATGTCTCTATTTAAGGATTAATAGCTAAAAAGAAATTTGCTTTCAATTTCTGTGTCTAAATTCGTGAAGAGGCGTTGTATCTGCCTTGTTGATTATGAGATCTAGAGTTTGGAGGGCGAATCGCTTCCTGAATCCCACTCGATTACCAGCTTACCAAACTGCTTCCCCTGATCCATGTCTTTAAACAGGTCATCAATTCCTGGAAGGTTATCCAGCCCCTTGATCGTCCTGCTGATGACAGGTCGAATCTTCTTCTCATTCACAAAGGCAACCATATCCCGGAACTCCTTGCGGGAGCCCATCGTTGAACCCTTGAGCTCGATATTCTGCAGGTTCGCGGCCATCAGCCAGTCCATCTTGGGAGACACGGTCATGCCGTACTGCACAATTACACCGCCAGCCTTGAGGAGCCGCACAGTCTTAGCCACGATCTCACCGCCTGCACCGTCGATTACAGCGTCGAGGTATGGCCTGTCAGCTGGCAGCTGTGCTCGAAGCTCCTTGTCCCAGGCTTCTTTCTTGTAAATGACACCACCTTTTGCGCCCATCTCTTTGGCCTTCGTAATCTTGGCTTGATCGCCGGATGTGATGAATACGTTGCAACCCATTGCTACACCGAACTGAAGGACCTGGAGTGCGACACCGCCACCAATGCCGGTGATAAGAATGTTTGAGCCAGGGAAAGCAGCGTTGCTCTTTGACACCAGGGCACGCCAGCCTGTGACACCAACAAGAGGCAGAGCTGCTGCCTCAGCGGGTGTGAGGTGCTCAGGCGCAGGCTCAACTTCCTCCTCTGACACTACAATGTAGTCCTGGGCAGTACCGACCTCGGTGAGTTTGGAACCACCTGTGACTGCAAACTTACGGCTATCTTCTGGTGCAGCAGGGTCTGATTCCCAGCCGCGCATGGGGGTGAGGATGACTGGCTTGTTGAGGAGATTCTTGCGGGTGACATTGCTTCCTAAGGCGACCACAGTGCCGTAGCCATCTGCTAAAATTGGATTGGTGAAGGAAATGGCTGGGTAGAGATGGCGGCGCATGAAGAGATCACGGTGGTTAAGTGCCGCCGCAGAGAGGTTGACAAGGACCTCATTGGGACCTGGTGTTGGCTTTGGAACTTGCTTTACTTGAAGTCTATATGTCCTATTAGCAATTGGCTTTTGATGTGCAGAGGATGATGTTCTAACGGATAATAGACCTTTCCAGGCTTTGCGCCTTCGATCTGCTGTAGGGTGAGAACTCGAGGCATGGTTGCGGCTGTGATGTCACCAATTGTTATTGGTAGAGTATTTCTGATAGATATATAGTCCCTTCGGTTATAGCGGTTCAAAAAAGGTTCGATCTCGGCTATTGGGCGCAGTCTTGTTGAAGCTTGCAAGTTGGAACAACATAGAGATCTCATGGCGATTGGCCCCGCATCGTAGACCTCGGCATTAAGATGCACCTAAAGTAGCAACTATTTACGGCCGATGTGAATGGTATGTACAAGAGCTTTGACGTCAAAATCGGGGATTTGATTAATAATGTTAAATGCAGCTAGTATTTCTTTCCGGGGGTGCTCAAAATCTACCTTGGTGTCTTCTTATCAAGACTCATGATCCTTGGTGACGTTATGTGATAGACTGAACGTGGGGATACAAATTGGTAGAGAGACAACGCTAGATATATAAGTTTCTTGCTCGCTGAGAATACTATTGAAATAAAACAGCCTACCCCTTTCTCAATGACAGTTGAAAATAATGAAAAGTTACCTATTTTCTACTCACCAGAAAGAGATATAAAGTAATTATTCGCTGGCGAGCATTAATTACCCTATATGTCCATGTATCTGAATTGTATCACGAACTGTATATATTTTGTTCACTTTGCAATCATCATATACATATCCAATAGTTTACAGGTAGGATTATAGTCAACGGCTACACTCATTATGCGAGGAATAATAGTCTCGTCTATGTCATTCACGACTTACCTGATCTCATATAAAATTTTGTATGGATGGCGTCAACCTCACTAATACTGGCGCTAACATCAAAATATTCTTGTCTTAATACAATCCCTCAATTAACATAGCAATGAAAGATTAATAGAATAGCTATACTCATAAGCTCTATAGGGAATTAGAAGATTATTTTTTCCTAAGAATACAAAGCAAAGCTTGTTTACTTGAAGGTTCCATCGCTGCACGCACTACGCAACCTTCTGTAGATGCTTACCAACGCTCCGAAAATCGGCATCATAGTTATATCAAACTAACAAATACCAACACCAACGTTATTTGAACCAGCAGCTAAAAGGCGCTGAAATTTTCAATGGCCGCATTATTCTCGGGCGCCGTCTATGGCGCCTCTACGATAGCCGCTGGCGTCTATTTGCCCTCAACAATCATCAATCAGTTCAAGTTCCAGGATTGGCATATGTTGCAAACCTCTCTTGGTGCAGTTGCAAGCAGCGCGTGAGCAGTCACCCTTCTGCACGAATACAAGAAGAAGCTAATAATTTGAAAGTATCATATACAAAATTGCAGAAAGATACGGCTACGTTAAGCTTAAGCCCAGAAGTTCATCACCGATTGGACTCTTTGGGCAGTATGACGGCAACGTCATAGGCGGATTCCTCCTTGGAGCTGGCATGGCCCTTTCGGGATCCTGTCCGGGTACTTTGTTCGCACAAGTTGGAGCTGGTCTGAGGACTGGCTTTTATACCCTCGGAGGTGCTATTCTTGGAGGTCTCGCCTATACAGGTTATGTCGCGCAAGCAGCCAAAACTCAGAGGGAGAAAGCGGGTGTGCAGCCCGAAACAGTAACTCTCGACGAGAACCTCGGGCTTTCCAACGATACAACTGTTGCTCTCTTCGAATCTGTCTGCCTATCTATCATCGGTGCTTCCATTGCATACACTACTGGCTCCGACTGGTCCCTTTACTCAGCTGGCGGTGGTCTCTTCATCGGCTTATCACAACTCTTCTCAATTATTGTCCGTCGCTCTATGATTGGCATATCAGGCTCATATGAAGAAGTTGGAAACCATTTCTGGTGGCTCACAAGAGATGCCCCCTGGCCAACAAGTCGACAAAACACCTTATTTGCTGTGGGCATGACAAGTGGTGCTTGGGTTCTTGCAAAGGTACTCCCCTCATTTGTCAAGGGCCATGTCGTTGAGACAGAGCCGTTACTTGCTGGAGTTGGTGGATTTTTGATGATTGTAGGATCAAGGTTGGCTGGAGGATGTCCCTCTGGACATGGCGTTAGTGGTTTATCGTTGATGTCGACATCAAGTCTTGTCACCATGAGCACTGCCTTTGCTGCCGGTAGCTTGGTTGCTCCATTGTTTCATTAGGCTGGTTTGGATATAAAAGATTTATAGTTACTATGTGAGATATGACCTGGAAATGTCTGTTCGTGACTGTAGAGACTCAGGTATCCAAGTAACGCATCTAATCCTTCTTATCACCACAGCCAATTCTGGCGGTAACTTCAATCTCAATCTTCATCTCTTCCTTCATCAATGAGGACTGGATCATAGTTGCAGCAGGACGAACATCGCCAAACCACTTCTTCAACACTGGCCACGTCTTTGGAAAGTCATCGCGGTCAGGGAGGATATAGTGAACACGAACGACATCCGAGACTGAAGAACCGGCATCTTTCAATGCAGCAGCGATGTTGGTCATAGTCTGGTCGGCCTGTTCGGCAACATCTGACGATATCTCTCCAGTCTTATAGTCATAACTTTAGCAATTAGCTGTTTTAGAATCCCCAGTAAGAGTGGAATTGCCCACCCAGTGGTACCACTGACAAAAACCCAATCGCCAGTCACGACAGCTCGTGAATATCCGATGAGCTCTTCAAAGGCAGAGCCAGAGCTGATGTTTTGACTAGAAGTCATTGCAGTTGGGGTAAATGTTATTGACGAAGAGATAATAATGAAGATACAATGAGAGAAGGTAAAGGTGTAGGTTTGAGGGAAGATATAGTAGGTGTCGTGAGTCACTTACACCAGGCTATTCCTATTGTTTGCCGTAGTGGGGTCGCTTGGCCAATTCGAGGAGGCTGGAGCTCATATATTCGCGCGCATGAGGTAGGTATTTCATTGATTTCATGACAATCGTAATGCCAGTTCATACTGTAGTATACATATTTTACACCATACATTTAGATACCTATGCATCCAGCACTTTAGCCAGTGAGCTCCTTGACCATCTTGGCCAACTCCTTTCTGTCGACATCCTTGCCCTCGAGAGCACCGGACAGCCTCTTCATGACATCGCCCATGATGGACTTGGCTTGGGTGCCAGCAGCCTTTGAAGCCTCAACAGCATCCTGCACCATAGCCTTGAGCTGAGCCTCTGTCAAGCTCTCGACTCCGCTGTTGGCGAGGTACTCATCCATCACCTTGATCTGATCCTCCTCCTTTTGAACAAGATCCTCACGATTGGCAGCCTTGGCCTCAGCGGCAGCATCTTGAGAGCTCTTTTGGATCTTGCGGATCAAAGCAACGAGCTGGACATCTGTCTTGATGGGAGTTGAGGTCTTGGAAGCGTTGAGGTTGGCGGACAAGATAGCTCGGAGAACGGTCAGGCGAGGAGTATCCTTGGCACGCATGGCAGTCTTAAGGTCGGCCTTGAGCTTGGACAGCAGAGGAGGGGGTGCATCTTCGGTAGATGTTGAGTAGAATCGGCAGACAGAGACTCGGCTGATGGGCTGACGAAGCGTAGGTTGCGACATGCGCAGAGCCCGGAATAGTTGCATCGATTGTTTGGCCGACATTGCGAAGAGATAGTAGCGGGATCGGTATTATCGGTGTAGAGACTGTTTTGTGACTCGATATGACGATTGCGGCTCGTGGTTTGGTGTTGCTACCGTAAAGCTTAAGCGGATGTCGAACGACAGGTCAAAATTTCGCAAGCATGCAATTGGCAACTTTGATTGGCGGTGTGACGAGCTCCAGCGATTCTTAGTGGAGGCCCAGTGAAGGAACAGCAGCCCAAGCTACCAGGGTCCCCAGACTGCCAACCTTCGCGTACGAATCTGGGGCTGCACGACCAGGCTGTCGGAGATGTTCTGAGGGGATGACAGTTGAGAGCCATCTCGACAAGCTTCGTAGAATGGTTGCTTCTGGCGAAGCTTGTTGATTTCACAAAGTGATCGGCAGTAGAGCTGCTAGCTGGCCAGTCATCATAGACCTCCACTTTGAGATTGAGGTGCATTATCTCAGACACAGAGGACCAGGTATGATATCATTGGAGTGACGAATAATTACCTTCAATATCAACACCATGATATTGTTCTCTCTCTTCTCAATCGACATCGCCCAACATGATCTCGGCAACGCTAAATCACCTGATCATTGGTGCACCCGCTCGCCTACTGCCTTAGCAAGGATCGGGGATGATCCCGTTGATATTGCATTCCGCTAGGTGCTGTAGGAGCGCACTAGCTTCACCGGCCAAGGAACAGACCAGGAGGCGGCTCGAACGTTGTGTGTCGTAGATGCAGATCGACTATTCTGTTTCGAAACATTTCAGCTGTCTTTGGGTTCGAGAGGCGGTCGAAACTCAGGTGACGGACGGTAAAGGTCAGGGTTATGGATCCATTGCTAACCCTTCGCTTCCCTGAAACTGGAACGAGATCTCATTCTCGGGTCGCGTCGTTGGTGGAGATGAGGAGATGAACTCATGGGTAGTTGGGCCCGAGACAATGAACCAGGGTTGTCTGTATGGAAGGGAAATGGTGATTTTATAGACGCTGGACTAGGTAGATTATCGTATCAATCTTGTCATTGAGTAGGTAGTATGACTTCTGAGATGTCACCAACATGTCTCTTCCACACACCGTCTCCCCTTAGCCGTCCCCCTATGTCATGCCCATCTTGATATTGTGAGGTCTCGGACCTGTTGCGGCCGCTGGTAATAACTCTCTTACACATCGGGCCCAAACTGTCGGTACCGAGTGTCCATCCACCAGTCATTACGAATCATTCCCTGGAACTCATAACAAGGGACGAGCAGCCACTTCATGGGTAGGTATTGGTAGCGGTTCTCTTTCTCTCTCTCTCTCTCGTTCTTTCCTTTCTTGCCTTATGTCCGAGCACCTGCACGTCACTTCTCTTTCCATCCGTTGCTACTTCCTTCATGCCCAGTCAAAGCTAGACCATGCTTGCCATGTTCGGCAACGAATCTCAAGATTTTCCTCTAACCTTCCTCTATTATCCACTTGATGGCGCGCCACTGCCGCTTCCCTGTCCAGCCAACAAAACCTTGTTTCAACTACAAGGTCGAGTAATGGCATCTTGTTCCATCTCCCCTTTACACACACCATTTACTATCCTTGCATCCCATCGTGGGCGCTCAAACGCAGCACAAATGCCTTTGGGATGCCGTGAAAACTTGACTATCATAACCCACCGCCGCACAATATCTCGCGATTGACCAAGGAATGCCTCAATGGCTCAAATTGAGATTTTATGGCTGTTACCGTCGTGGCTTTCTACCAATGCAAACATAACTGCGATAGCCATCTGTCAGAATAACACAGACCATGGAATGACCTAGAGAAACTTACACGGGAAAGTAGGCCTACAAACCGTTAAAAAATCAAATCACATCAGGATTCGCCCCTTTTTGAGTCGAGAACCGAGAAAACGTACCTTGAATGCTGGGTTGCTGGCTTCGCTCCTCGCTTGAGCTATCAAGAGTTGGAAATCACTGAAAGACATCCTGTACAAGGCTCAGCCATATGTTACTCGAACAGACCACAAGCGACGTACCCAAGAAACTGCGTGAACGGGTATAATGCTAGCGAATACAATAACTGGTTCACGTTATCGGTATTGGATCGACCTATGTCATAATCCCGAGGGACTACACTATCATCAGCCTCAACGCATACGATCTGGCATCAAAGCAACCTACCACTCGACCAGCCGCACATTGGCAACGTCAAGAGTCTCGACTCGACTTCCGTGAACCCTGCACTTCTCATCCAGCTGGCCAATTGAAGTGGTGCCCGCGGATCTTTGTATGGCTGCTGACTTTCCAAGTATTGTCTGGACCATTGCGACAGGGCGTGATCTACTCGGTATAATTGTCAGGATGCAGAAGCTCTCATGTTCAGGAGACTGGAGAAATCACCTCTGCTTAGCGTACCATTGTCAGATTGGGCGTTGAAGTATATCTCGACCATCTGACACCAGCCACCCGGCTTCAATACACGGAAAATGTCTCGAATATAGCTTCGCCAGCGATTCGCATGGATGCCCCCGGCGACCATTTGACTATGGACAACGTCAAAGTGGTTGGATCGAAATGTAAACCTATCCGGGACCTAGGTTAGCATCGGTCACAAGACTCTCTTGCAGCTACTTACCTCCCGTTAAGGTCGTCAACTTGGAGCTCCATATTGTCGGGAGGGTTTTCTGGTATCATGTGCGGGCTGACATCGATGGCAAGGACCTGTGCAAAAGACTTAGCCACAAAATATCTCATCCCAGAATCTTATCTTGAGGGTTTGGGAATCGAGTCAGGCTGGCACCGTTGATCATGGTTGTATCCAGTAACACGTCCTCAAAACTCGAGGATGGGGCCACAAGAGCATACAAAATCAAGACGCCTCAAGCTTCATGATGGGACACGGTGTATCGAATTTCGCCCGACTCGGATGGCCTACAAACATTGCCCCTTGAAGGGAAGACTTGCCAATGGTGTAGGGTGAACTCACTTCGGCGTCAGGATATTGTGTGGCAACTTCGATGGCCCAGTCTCCTGGACCACAACCGCAATCGAGTATTCGTCGTGGCGACCTGATAGGGGGGAATATGAGCCTGCCATCAAAGAGCCTGCTGAGAACTCCGTGCATCACCTCGAGGCGCGAGATTTCGTCCTAGTTCAGTGACTTTTGTTACCTTCTTTCAACCACTTCGATACTGGATAGAGATCATCAACGTACCTCATCAATGGGTGCAAAATATGTCCCATTCGTGAGGGAGTAATGTTGATAAGAGCGCCCATAGTGTTCGATTGTCTCGGTGAACGTCTCGTCCAAGGGCACGGTTCCATCCCTTTGCATGGGGGCTTAGCGAAACTTCCATATCGAGAAACTTTGGTATTCTTACTCTGCATCCATTTTCTTTATGGTCGAATTTTCGGACACGAAATGCCTCTCAATACTCCAAGTATGATACAAGCTTGCTTGGACGACAATAGCCAGGACAAGCAGAGCTGCCTTTGACAAAAAGGATTTAAACAATTCCTAGGGAAGACATGTGGTACCCAAAGCGCGACCCTAGCCTAACGTATAAGAGCCACCCTGGTGCTAGGATGCAGAGTGCAAAGACGTAACATGACTATGGTGGCTTTTGCATCTAGCGGCCTTGCGTACCATTCAAACGCGCAACAGGGCTTCTCGAAGAATGCGGAGATGATCTAGCAGAGAGCCGAGACACGGGCCGGCAAAGGACTGCTTCCTAAAGGTCCAATGCCGATCTTGACACCCCGGAGCTCTGTCGTTCAACTCATATTGGCCCTAGTACGGAAGAATAACAGCAAACATATCACCAGGGGCTATTTCACAACCGCAGTATCCTATGGAATATGGCGAGACGACGCTGAGATTCAGCCAAGGCATCAACACCTTGGTATAGGTTATGGGCTGGCTCTTTTGGCTATTGATGAATGCTAAACAGGGAGCTCGAAAGATTCTGAACTTGAGATTCACAAATCCTTGGCTCTCACTAAGACATTGGACACCAAAGTAGCCATCGACGGGCAGAATAGAAATCACTAGTTTGGATGCCCTTGATTGCCTCATTGGCAACCTTTTCCCATCCATGGCCCCATGCTTCGGTCGACGAGACAGGTTCCACTCGAAGTGGAGAGAATGGTTTGCGGCATGTTATTAGACATGATTGCAGTCAACTGTGTGCTCCGTACAGGTGCAGCGTCTGGTGGAGGGTCTCATTCTCGCCTTACGCCGTCTGAACCAACCAATGCACCCATTATGTGTTGGATGGAATCCTTCCCACCATCACGCTCAGGCACCCGGTTGTCGGGACTTGTGCAGACTCCGTGGATGGCTTGAGACTATATGCCTGCCACGGAAGGTGGCGCCCAATGACTACGGGCCGTTTGACGTCGATAGTGAGGCTGTCCTACCCCAACGTCGGTAGTGATCATCAGCTAGACAAAGAGGATACACAGTTTGTCACATGTGTAACAACGTTTTTGGCGAACAAAGTAAGATCATGGTTTCACAATGAAAGCTCCCCGGGGCAAGTCCAATAACAATCCATGTCAGTACCGATGGCATGGACCTGGGACAGCCTTCGGGATACGGGTCACCAAAATTGCTGTCCTCTTGTACAGCTTGGTATCATCGGAGCTCGCATACGGCCATGGTGGCTGATAATACTTGCTTGACTGAGGGATTCGTTGATTATATGTATTAGCGAGTCAGGCGAATCGCCCTTAATATCTGGCCCTGGCACCTTCTTGCCAGCGAGAATATGGTTGCGCCAGGATTGCGACGCAGGCGACTAAGGAGCCCAGTCAGAGCACTTCCCTATCACCAAAAGGCACCCTTCGATGGGTCTCAACGATACTGGCTATGATCCACCTCAACGGCACCAGGATCCTTTAAAGCCAAACAGCGATAGTTCTCAGACCGATTCATCTCTTCACCGCCTCATGTACTCAGCAGTGTTTTATGCAAAGCTTGTGTTCAGAAGATTTCTAGTGGCAGAGGCGTGTAAAAGGGAGGTCTCATGGCCGCATATATGCTGGTGATGGGACGCTAAGTTGCATTGGATGGGTTCTCGCGGCTGGCGTGCATTTGCTACCCCCCCTTCGGCTAATTCAGTCTCTGAGCTTCACGATTAACATCATACGACCATCGAATTCTGAAAGGCCTCTTAACGAAAACTGGGACGAAAGAATGCTACTCGCCCAACGTCGTACCTCTACTAGTGTCGATGTACACATTGACGGGCCGTGGCAGGCTGTAACGCTGCAGGTGGTGACGAGCCAAAGCTCTCTGTCAGCTCATGACACGCAGAGAAAGGAGCTCGATGGTGACAATCAATGGTCCCTATTGCCGCATCCTTATATTAACAGGGGTAACCTGGGAGAACTTACTTGATCCGGTCATAGGCTCACAATGATCAAGTCTCATAAAGGGACTTGTGGATACGGAGACGACGAGAAACCCTACTAACGAATGGGAAGTGTCCACGGTTTGCGAGGTTGCGATAACTTGCAAGTAACGATCCGCCTGTCCCATGACCGCACCAGAGATCACGTTGGGTGCTTCGGAAAGGAAGGCGACAGCAAATTGAAAATCTTGCCAAATGGCGTCCTTGGCTCCGACCAAGACCCTCAAAATTGTGTGGCATCAATAGCATGTTCTGAGCATGTCGCAAGTGACACCTCGCAAGTTGGAACGTTCTAACTGTCACACACAGCTTTGGAGGGTCCAGTGGCTCCCTTACCCACACGCAGCCTTTCAACAGCCGCTACGGGCCGCCATCATGGAGTCTGTGGGGGGATAAACATAACAAAACGCCGAGTCCAAAAGGCTGCCAGGCTGCAAGCCAAAGGAGGATCGCCAACTGACTGTTACCTTTCTGACTACGTGGTGCGGCCTCATATGATAGCTCCATCACTCGGATAAACTTAGCCGCGGCCTGTTCCAATACAGGACACGGTGGATTGGGCAGGACACCGATATGCAAGATTGCAGAGCAAACAGAACTCAGCTCTGGTAGCACTTTTTTGTTTGAATCACTATTGCCAACTAACCGATAGTAGAACGCTTATGCGCTACGGCTGATACTACAAAGACAGGGGAACCATGCTCAAGCCATGGTTTACCGACCCAGACTCTCGGGTTCTGACCAGAAACCCGGGAAATTGGTGGGCGTGGTTATACGGGCACTGTTCCGCTAATCCGTGGGATTTACCACACCGTTCGGTTTTTATTCCTCAGCACAGATAACACAGTATTGTGTACGGTATTCAGGAAGGCCCAAGATCTCAACAGTATCTATGACCTAAGTCATGGATGCTGCAGCATGATGTCCAAAAAATGACTGGGCTATAGCCTATATCCATATTCTTCTATTTTGCGGTGGGCTATCATAACGACATCTAAATTTTATCATCATAACCCGTGCGGCTTCTGTAGCCCAAAACTCCAAGACACTCCCGAGTACTGCACCACGGTAAGCACAGCAAATTCCGAACCGCAGCCTTTGAACTATACTGTACAGCAATGACATGTCAGCTCTTGACCCCGCTCTGCTCGCACACATCCTCGCTGGTTTTCGAGTTCTCCTCATGCAAGTCAGATTGGATTCTGTGGCTTGCTTGCCAACCTGGGCGGCCTGTTTTCTCTTTTCGTAGCGTTGGTACATTGGCATGCAGTGAGACAAGTGTTCCAAAAGGACCATTGTGTCTCTGGAAGAAACCTCCCGGTGACCAGTATTATGCACATAAACCCCAGACCAGTAAAGCTCAACCAAATATTCGAACAAGCTGCATATTGGCCAAGAGAGGAACCGCACGGATGCAACAGGTTACCCCTGGATTTATAAGATTAAGGTGGCCTTAATAAGGGATGCAACCTCACGGAACGACATATTGGGAAGGCCACACTGCGAGGTGACGTGACTGCTGAGACCTTGGCAGAGTAGTATATCCAATGCCTGCAGTCTTTGAGGACAGATAGCCGTTCAAATCAAAAGCAAACAAAATGGTGCGGCCAAGGTTGAGGCCCCTACCAGCAGGTAAAGACGGGATTCCTACTCTTGACGGCCTCGAGCCGCTCAACAATGACCTTGCGTTGGTTGCCCATCTGCCCCTCAGCTGCAGCATATCCTAGGTCACCTTCTAGGTCGTCGGTGTAGTTCTCATTGTCGCCGTAATACTGCTGTGCGATGGTGTTGCTACTACGACGGGCAGCAGCGTTGGCAAATGAATATCTTCGTTGCTGTCGCGGTGCCTGCTGGCGTGCTGGTTCATACATGTTGAGTGCACGAACGGGACCCTGGTAGCTGTTCCTAAACCCAGCTGCCTGGACCGTGGGACGCTTGGCTATGTCCCCACCGTTTTGTTGCTGCCCCGCTGGTGCCAGGAGGTTGGGTTCGCCTGGGGCGATCTCATCTGGTGACTGAGCAGTCTCGCCTGTCGGAGATGAGAGCTCGAATCTACCTGGATGAGGCATGTCGGCGGGTGCACTGGCCAGACCGAGAAGGTCCTCGATTGGAGGATTACTGGTCGGAGCCGAGCTAGCAATGTCGGCCTCATCCATGGATTGACGGACGTGGGGGTTGCGGCGGACTTCCGAGGACGTATTACGCATAGGAACAGCAACAGGCACGTCAACTAGATCATCCCAGACGCAGACTCTGGCTCGGCGGGTCAGTTCAAGAGGCCCATGGTCAGGAGTCTTGAGTGTCTCCACGACGTTCCAGGCCTGACCCTTCATTACGGCGACTTGCTTAGCAAACATGCGTTCCTGGAAATCAACATCCATCTGGAACACCCTCTTGAGAGCGAGAATCGTCTGAGTCCACCATGATGTGGAAGTTAGCAATGGTAAAAAGTGATCCCGTGTCTTTTGAGAAAATGGCCTTCCGATGAGGTCGACAGGGAGGAAAAGCCAGCCAAAGGGGAAACTGAAAACACAAATTAGCAAACCTCTCGCAGCGTTGATATATGTACTTACCTTCTCCAAGCATCCGGGTGTTTCCAGGGCCATGACAGTGAGTTGTCGATAGCTCCAACGGTAATTGCTGGTTCATTTCCTGCTGGTTGTCGGCTTGAGGCGCTCATAGGCCTCTGGGTCTTATAAGGATATGACGCCCTCGTAGCACGAGGCCCTTGTTGTGACAGATCAACAGGTCGAGGGCCCTCTTCCTCAGCGACTGGTTCCATGTTCATTTGGATGGGGTCTGATGCTATCGAGGCCTTGCCTGTCTCCCAATCAACCTTGATCATCCAATTGTCCAGACCACGATCCGTATTTCGCATAATGTAGTCGAGAATGACTAGCTTCTCAAGCTCTTCCCGCAGAGATTCCTTCAAGTTGTCGGTCCATATGAAGTTATCAGGACCCAAAAGATTCGCGGCTTGGGCAGCTTCTTCGTCGTCGCTGTTGTATCCATCATTCGGCGAGGCGTTTCCTGATGGACGGCAGCTCTCCGTCCATCTCCTCTTCTTCTTACTCTGGCCATCGTTTGTGCGAAATCCGGACCAATATTGATCCGGCCAGGGATGTTCACGAAGGAACACGTTGGCATCCTTGAAGCCCTTGAGGAAGACCTGGAAGCTGCCGGGCTTCGCGGGGAGAGGCTTCTTCTTGCGATGGAACTTGCGGCGATCCCAGAATGGATAATGGAAGGATTTGGAGGCAAGCCATACAACGTCTGTGTATGGAACGAGGTGTGTTCGTAGTTGGCAATCGAGTACGTAGGCAGCTGCTTCGCTGACATACGAGAGATTAGGAATAAGACTGCAGAAAACATTAGCGATGACAGCGGAAGCCTTCACAACAAAGACATACCAGGCTCTTCCAAAGCAGCAAGGGAACAAGTTTCTGTGAATCCACTTGTTCCATTTGGGGTTGCCTGCGGCGTATGGCTCCTCGTCCTTGGGTTTAAAGACACCGACAATCTTGCCATCGGGATTTCGGGCAAAGTAACTACCAGAGCTGCCTTGAGATATCATACTTGGGTGGATTTCTTGTCGAATAGCACTCCGTACACTTTCCACGATGGTTTCAAACTCTGCTCTGGTCATGACGCCTTCCTGCGGTGCCGCAATACTCTCAGCGGTCACCGGTCGAACACCCTCGGGAGGTTGGAAGACAGAATAGTGAATTTCAAGGCGCTCCTCTTCGCCTTGCTGGTTCTTCCCTTTGCGCTTGAAACGCGAAGCAATCTCGTCTGCCCATCGCTCCAGACGAGCATTGATGGCCTTGAGGTCGACGCCGGCGCTACTTCCTGAACGATGGCGAAATTTGGGTTGCGATGACGAGGCAAATGATTTGGGACTGGCCATGCCAGAACGATGGCGCGGTTGAGTGACGGGGGCATATCGTGGAGCAGCGGCGGGCTGTAGAGATGCGTAGGATTGGGAGAGGGGATCCTCATCTGAGTCGTCGCTGATGTCGTCGGCCTGTGCGAGGCGTTCATAGCCTGTTGTTGCGGGTCGTGATCGAGGCATGTTGGCGTCGACGGATGGGAATAAGGCGGATGAAGATGGAGATGGGGAGTGATTGGGGCGGAATTAGAATGTTCTCAGGGCCATTCCCTAGGTAGAGGTCGAAATACTAGGAGTTGGGTTCGTCGAGGGAGAATTCGTTCAGTTACTCGATCGTGACGCGTGTTGATTTAGGTTGAAAGGGGGTGGAGGGATAAGATTATAAATGGATGTTGTTGTTATTCGAGAAAAAGGAGTAATATAGTTTACCAAGAAGGAAGTAGTAAAGAGAAGGTGAAAAAGGGCAGCATCAAGAAGAGAAACGAGTCGAATCAGCAACAGGTAAGTCCTGGGGGCTTTTGTTGGCAGTGACAACCAAAACGAAGCTGGTTACAGAATGACGATGTGTGCCTGTTTGAGGTTCCAGGTTGTGGACATGGCGAGAGCTCATCATTCATTCATTCAAAGCTTGTGACAGGCCAAAAACCAGCCAAAGACTAAACTCCAGTTGACAGCAGCAGCCTCCACAGCCAGTCAAACCTAGGCCAGGGAACTGGGGCCGGACCTGATTGGTGGATACTGACCCCTGAGCCGATGCCGGGCCTAACCAAGGCCCCGAAAGGAGTTGAGATCGATTGGCTTTTAGCGATGATGATCTTTTGGGTTGAGGAACGAGCATGAACTTAACATGATTTCTTATTGACTAATGCGGAAGATGTTATTTCTTTGCATTGTATCTCTTCATGCTCACCTACCTACTTTCTTTTTTAATCTCTTGGAATACCACTAACAAGTCTTGTATTGGGGGCCGAAGTGTCCGGATAACAATACGGACGGACGACCTCACGGACATTTGAGTCCGCCGAACAATAGATCACGGGGCTCAAGGTACGGAGTTATCTGCTCTAATAATCAGCAACAATGTAGGGAGAGTTTATCGTATTAATCGGAGCATCAACCCGAGAGTCTAATGTGTTACTCCCAACAATTCCCATTCCGTTTCCCGTGACAGCAGAAACGGAATTTACTTTACCCTTCTTCCTTTTAACCTTTCCACAGCCAAAGAGCGAGCGTTGGACAGCATCAGTAGAATAGTCTCGGCCCTAATGTGACCTCACATATCTGCATCACTCCTCGCTCGGAACAAGCCAAGGTTCTTGGGGGTTTTCGTTTGACGGATGTTTTTAGAATATCTACGAACTGAAATGATTGACGCAAGGAATCTTCGACAACGCCACCACTTGGAGGCGAAGCCGCCAATCTAAAACGACAGCCAGTACATTCATTCATACTGTACCTAGAACTAACGAGAATGGGTTGGTTGGTTCGGTTGGTTGGTTGGTACTGTAGCATTGGAGTGCCTGGGCGCTAACAAAACTCCTTTGATCGCGTGCAACTTGTGATGGAGGGTTTACAAGCACGCCAACCTTGGAAAACACATGGCTAAACTGCTGATGATGACGGTCACAAAAAGGCAATTGCCGGCCATTATCTCATGAGTTGCGTCTAGTATTTTACGGCTAAGTTGCTGATTCGGGCCAGACAGTTTGTGACTGTAACCTCGCAATCAGCTTCTGGACATGATACAGGCACAGATAACATCAGAGCTGATACGTCGGCCTATACGTCATGATATGCATCGTCATGTTTCGTCAGCTCTAGTTCGGCTATGATCGTCTAGCTCAAGCTTCTGCGGAGTGAGTGAAGCCTTTCCATACCAGTTGTGTATGGCTTTTATTGTCTTGGAGGGAGGGCCAAGCCAATCCAGTCCAGTCATACCGATACACCTAGGGATATATTGTTACACTGCAAAGGCAAGGTAGGGTAGCAGTCTGTCCAACGGCCTGCTCCGCGCGGGGAAAGCAATGGAAGACACCTTGACGCCTCATCGTGCGAACAAGATGCTGCTCTTCAAGGTTCGATCCTGCGATGTGAGGCTAAGCAACAGAGTTCAGCGCCAACGTGAGGCCGATCTTGTCTGTAACACCATCAGCTTATCAGTACATACATACGCCTGTTCAGCTGTATCATCATACTGTATGGAGTAAAGGTAGTGCTTAGGTTAGTATAGTAGTTATAGCATGAAGTATGTATTATGATATTGACATTGCTTTGTATAAGTGACAAGCATTAGACAGCAGCAGATAAACAAATAAACAAACAAACAAACAAAATACAGCGTTTCAGGGGTCGTTATTCGTAAGCCAGTGCAAAAAAAGTGACCATTCCATCAGACGATTCAGCGGACAAACCATGAGATGAGACGCATCCCCAAGTCCATGTCAAACAACGGGGGCCATCTCCGGATGTCAATGCCGCACCCCACACTTCACTAACACTCCCTAGCGTCTAGGTAGCTTCCTCGCTATGTACGCTACAGCCTACACCCTCTGACCCTCTAACTGAGTCCAACCCTCCACCGGGTCCATCCCTTGTTGGACCTTCAAGGTTTCAATTCCCTTGGAACTACAGTCCCATTCCCGAGGTGTTTGTCCCCCTTTTACATCCTTTTTCTTCTTGGTAATCCCTAACTACCTATTTATAAATCCCGAGTGAGGCCCTCTACCTCCCTCATCTTCCTGATCAACTGTCCAGGCAAAAACACAAAACTGACCTTGACTTATATGCTCATCCCTGCCACGTCTACTCGCATTTGACCACTCAGTCAGTCGTTGCTCAAGTGACCCCAAACACCATAAAGTTGACTTGTTGACTCGATACCTTCGCTGCTACTTTGATCTACCTACCCGTCTCTACCTTTCTTTGTCTATCTTCTGCATACAACTTGACTACTTACCTTATCTACCTTATCTTGCCTTGACTTGTCTGTGGTTTCACAACCAACCCAACTCCCATCACATACCACGATAAAGAAAGCACAACATGACTGCTCGAGTCGCACCCGGCTCTTCATCCTACGCTGAGCCGCCAACTATCGTTTCCCCTAATGCCGATCACGACGTTCTACGAGGCCGTAAGAGAGAACGAAGCATGACCCGAAAAAGCGTCCGCTCATTCCGAGCTGCTCCAGCAGACGAGTCCAGCAACTTGCGAGGCCGCTCTCGCCGACGTGCTGCTTCTCCAGCTCTGAGCTACGCATCTCGACCATCCTCACCTAGAAGAGTGCCGTCTCCCACAAGACGTCGACTTCTCCATGCCCGCCTTCGCCGAGAGCATTGTCCTTCCCGTGTTGCGTCTCCTGTCGAGCAGCAACTCCAACAGCATAGACCAGTTCGACGAAGGCAGCGGACTCGGAGCCAGAGCCGGGGTCCTCGATTGGAGATGGAGCTCTCAGCTCAGCATTCCACTGATGGGTTTTCAGGACTACGGAACGAGGTCCGAGCCTCATCTTCTGACACAACAGACGAGGCCAAGTCCAACGCATAAAAGCAACATTGCTTGTCTATATCATCATTTGCTTTCAAATACTGATGTCTTGTCGCCCTTGAGTGGGTGTACCAAGACGCAAAAAACGGAAACCAGACCGATACCCCATATTCTTAATTCTTTATGTACGATGACTGGATACTGCACTGCCTTTGCTTTCTTTTTCTGGGTTCTATTGCGCTGAGAGCTGGTTATCTCGGAGTTACCAGATTGTGTCGTGATATTGGTTCCACTGGATGTTTTTCATTATTGGGAAGTTGGATCTCTATGAAATCGCCGTATATATGGATAAGCTGGCGACGCTATGAGATTTTGTATGATGCCTTTACTTGTATGAGAGAGCAAAAAGATATCCTGGATCAACATCCACCAGAATAAATTGATGAGTATTGAAACAAACGCCCAGTGATAGTTGCCATTAGCACTCTGCGTATGTTTATCTTTGCCACTGTACTTGTGTTTCGGAGCCTTTAGAAGAGCCCTAGTATTTTATGATTTCAACTGTGTTAATACTGGGGAATCAGTAAAAGATCCTCCGATGAACCACAAATTCTAGACTCGATGATGATTGTAAATGGCCTTGAAGGCAAACCAGCCGACCCCGCTAACGGCCATCTAAATCATTTCATTGGTCAGAAAACATCCCTAGGCCATTTTCGATGGTGGATATCGGCTGATGTTAACGACCTCGATCTTTGTGAGGGCGGAGCTAGAACTTTTTTTTCTTCTATACATAGCGATTGGAGTCTTGTTGATTTACGATAGAACGTTTCTTTCTCACTTCTACGGCCCTGCCGTGTGTATAATACCACCGCTCCTTATCGATTCGAGCTTTGAGGTACTCCAATTCGGATCTCTGCTTCTCAGTTTTGTCATTGGAACGTCCTTTCTTCTACTTGCCACTAAGCATGAACAACGTCTATCCTTAACCTTTCGACATAATACAGAGCATCCCCTTGACTTCAATGCTTGAGCGAGCAGCTGCGAACTTGGAGTCGCGCAGTCTCCGGCGTGTATTTCAAAAGACTTCGATTCGATCTAGACGATTACATACAGGCTTTTGGCAACATGGAGCCGCCGCTATCGACCTTTCTAGTTCCTTGCCAGGCTCTATGAGAACTGCTCAAACTGCCGCCCCCGAACCGGAGACGAAGCAATTACAGTCAAATCTACTTGCTTCAGTCTTAGTCCTCGACTTCCTTTACCCAAGATCGACTCTTCCTCTGTTACGCAATCTCTACCCTGAACTACCCAACTCTCAGTATGCGCAAAGAACAGCAATCGTTCCAACAAGACGAGCATACTCATCGATAATACCTCCGAATACGACCGATACGAGTCAAGCAGACGACAATAACGAAAAGACCGAAACGACGACTCCTAACCAGCCTAAGCGATCGCACGAGACGGCACAACCTTATGAGATAGCCGACATAGCAGAGGACCCAACTTTGTTTCCTGGTGGAAAGCCAACAGTGAGCTCCAGAGCTGAGCCAGAGCTGCAGCAAGTACGGAAACTCCTACAGCTATTGAATGGAAAGGGTGGCCATTTTCAAGATGTTTGGGACGAGTACTCTGTGCTAGACAATGACCAAAGAAGTTTCCTGCGTGGCCAGGTAGTACAGTATCTGTCTCGCTCCCACAGCATCGTTGAGACAGGAAGAGCCCTTTCATTATTCCGCCAAATCCCACCCAATTCATGGGATAATGACACCTTGACTGCAGGAATTATCCTGCTTTTACGGTCCGGAGATCTCCCTTCGGCTGTGGAGTGCTTCAAAACGGGATTGGAAACAAGAGGGTTGAACCACGGACTTGAATACTTAATGGCGGATGCGATCAACTCGAAGAAATGGGCGGCAGCTTTGGAAGTATGGATTTCATTCTACAAGGACCGCATCAAAAGAAAACCCGATGCGTCGGCCCCGGCTTTAGAACGAATTCAACAGCTTGGGTCTCTTCCTGCGCAGGGATCTCACTACTTTGGCTTTCGAGCCTATCTGGTTGGCGAAGGCGCAGAGCAGCTTAAGAAAATCAGGGAAGACCCCGTTGCTTCGCTAGCCTTGTCCTCTTTCCGGAGGTTCTTTGCCGACATGGCATTACGAGAACCGTGCCGCCCCAGGCATGCGGTGGTGATTCTTGAGACTCTGAAGGATCGAAATGCATACAACACATACCTCAATACCATGATCGATCGCTGGATGGTAAGACAAGAGAGTCGGGCTACCATGGAACGTCTGATTCCTATTTACCAGAATTTTAGGGAACTGCCAGATGCACAGCCTGCGATGACTGTCTTACGTGGCATGTTCAAGGTTTGCTTCCCAAAGAGAGCGGCCAGACTTGAAGAAATTAAAGACGACTGGATTCGTTACAAAGGCGGGCTCAACCAATGGGGGTATGAAAAGTTTCTCAAATTTTACGCAGAGAGGGCCGATGTGCGAGCCGTTAAGGAGTTGTGGCCCAAGTACGTGGAAGATTTTCCCGAAGTGGTTCAGTCCCCCCGTGGATTCCGAAGCACAATAAACGTATACGCTCAGCTTGGAGACGTTGAGAATGCAAAGAAAGAGGTGGAAAAAATGACCAATGAATACGGGGTTGAGCCGGACCTTGACTGTTGGAACACATATCTCAAGGCTTACATGAGGACCAATCACTATGATGCTGTCATGAAACTGTTCGAGGAGATCGCAGAAAAGCACGAGCCGGATGCATACACCTTTGCACACGCCATGGCCATGACTGCTAAAAGGGGTGATTTGGAGACTACCCTGGAAATATTCACCAAATCACAGCAAGCTGAGGTACCTATCTCCATAGAAATGGGGTTGGCTCTGGTGGTGGCATACTGCCAGAATGGTCTCCTTTCCGAGGCTGAGAGTCTTTGCATTGAGCTGACCCATCGTAAGCTCATATCGGAGGCTATTTGGAACCAGCTTATCAACTTTAACGGTGTCGAGGGGAATATCAGCAAGGTTTATGAACTACTCAAGCGCATGAGAGAATTTGGCGTGGAATGGGATGACGAGACATACACCTTTCTCCTCCAGGCGCTTATCCGAGTCAACCAAACCCACCCCGCCTATAATTTACTGAAGCGCGGTCTTGAGGAGAAGTTGTTTCTTGTCACTCCTGCGCATTTTGCTATTGTCATGGCTGGAGCAGCTCGTGGTAAAGAGTTTGAGCTTGTTGAAAGTCTTTTCTATCGACTGCAACAGTCAGAATTGCCTGTTACCTTCAGTGTTTGGGTTTCTCTCGTCGGCGCTGCCATGAAGAGAAAACCTGGCGTTGAGCGAAACCAGAGATTGGCCAAGGAATTTGTCACGTATTTCGAAAAGGCTGCTGCGGCGGCGAAAGCGACAGGGGAGTCCGTGCCGGATGAGGAGGTTAAGAAGACTGATTCCAGCAACCTCGCAGGACTTAAAGAGGAAACTAAGTTCGTTGGTCGAGCGATCACTCTACTTACCGAGCTTCGAAACTTTGGCTCCATTGAAGAGTTGATGAGTCTATTCGTTGAAGTCTTCCCCGAGTTCAAGAGCGAGCAGTTTCCTCCTGATATCATGTCCGCTTTGATACGTGCGCTTCACGCAGATCAGAGATACCCCGAGGCCATTTGGCTGTGGAACAAGACATGGGAAGATGCTCTTGTATCCAGCCGAAAACGCTCAGGTGATGGCATTATGCCTGGTGCCGAATACTCTCTGTCGCGTGCTCTGGACGCAGTGATAACGACATTCAAGGCGACAAACAACCCAGAACTTCTCAGCGAGACCGTTGACAAAGTCACGGAAGCTGGGTTCAAGCTGACCCGGCAAAACTGGGTACGCATTATCCGTGATCTTTCTGATATGGGCAGATTTGAGCGTGCCGTGTACTTGTGCGAGAAGATGCTCATGCCAGGTTGGCAAGGCTGGGCACCCTCCCAGCACGTCCCGCATTTGATGCGAAATACCCGTACCCTGAAACCTCCCAACAGTCTCCTCTACCGCCTGCAGCACAAGTGGATAGAGATGCGCAAGATGGCAGCCTGGTCGGGAGATGTCTCTCGCGTGCTATCAACTCTTGAGGAGAAGTGCCCACGTCTGCACCATGCTTTTACCACGTCAGAGATTCAGTCGATGCCTACGGCTTATGTCGTAAACGGGAAAGAGATTTCGCCTGGTGAACTCGACAAGGTACTTCAGAGTCTGTCTTATCATTCTCTACTGAAGGTCAAGGAGGCTCTGCTCCGAGAGCTGCAGAAGGAGGTGAAGCGCGAGAAGAACCTTGGAGTGGCAGCTAAGCCCCTGAGGGTCATTGACAACAAGACATGGAGGGAAATGCTGCACAACAGAGTTCGACGCTATGCTGCTCTATGGCATTCTCGACGCAACGCGCACTTTGAGCTGAACCAAGCACTCAAGATTTCCAATGCATCAGGCGAAGTCACAATCGAAGCAAAGGCAATGGAGTCTGAGAAACCAGACGACCAGGTCGCCCGCCATCGCTTCAGCTACTGGAACTCGTTCTGGGATCGTTACGATCAGAGGCTCCACGGTCAGAAGCCGAGGCCGAAGACACCATACTCGCGTGAGTATCATCACGGAGATAAGACCTGGACACTCAGAGCAGAATCACGCCAGAGAATGGCGAAGAAGCGGGCAGAGAGGTTGGGGAGGCAGATGTTTGATGATTGATTATGTATAACAGATTTATGTGTATAATACCAAAAGATTCTACTATTTTTGTATATTAGAAAATTCAAGCCACGACCAATATGATAATCGTTCTCAAGTTGAGAGTATGATCAATTTCTGGCCAGCTCTTTTACTACAATTATGACACGGCCGTATAGTGAGTGTGTAGAGATTCAATTGACTACCTAAACCTTCTATGGCAGATTTTGCCTGGTATCGAAATACACCAAACGCCTCAAAGCAATATAACTCCTGACCAGGTCCCTTTGATCCAATCCAATGATTAGACAGGGTAAACGAAGAACGCCATCCAGGGCAATCGATACCTTCTATGATCCAATATACACAGATATTTGGTTATAATGAGACCCTTTCGATGAGGGTGCTTTATGTACGGTAGGCATGCGGAAACATGCAATTACTTAATAACTTTTGTCTAAGGAGACATGTCGCCCCGATTGGGTGTCTCTGGAGGTGATGGTTGCTTGACCCCTAGGGAACGCAGACGCTGCGAGAGCAGACCTTCAGCACCACCAAGTGATCCAGACCTGTTGAGAGCGAAGGCATTACCGCCGTACCCAGGTTCACCTTTGTTCAACTTCTCGTAGAGTGCAGGTCCAAACAGTGAACCATTGGTTGAGTCCTTGGTAGAAGGACGACTGGCCTGGGATGAGCCAGGAGAACGCATGTCGTTACCGAGAGCGGTAGTTGTGCTTGTGCTGTTACTAACATCGCTGCTTGTTCGAACGCGACCGGGAAGATAGAAAGGAATCGGGTCAAGTGGCAGGGTGTTACCTGCTGCAGAGCTGCCAGCAGGAGAATCATTGACTCTAAACATGGTTTCCATGGCATCGAAAGCCTGAGACGAAGAGCCAGGGAAGATCCCTACGCTACGTCTGCGCAGCGCCTTTTCAGCGGCTAGCATAGCTCCAGGCCCAGAGTGGGTAGGCAGCGGAGGATGCATCAGACGAATGGGTTTGTAAGGACTATAGCGAGGCTCTGGCCACGTTGTTTCATTTCTGAGTTTCTCCTTGCCATCGGGTACACGGTTTGCAAAGACGATGCGAATGCTCTTGTAAAGATAGTACCGCCCTTTTGCAGGGCTGCAAATGTGCAAATGTGCGAGATATCTCAAGATAGGACGATCGCTGGTGTTCACTTCGGATGCTGCAGGCGCGTTTTCAATGATGGGACCAGCCGAGTAGCTGCGCTGCCTCACAAAAGTCTTGGTACCCGGTTCCATGCCTGTTAGGTCATAAGGAATCAGGAACAGCTTGACGGCAGTCTTGTTCGGATTCTTGACAATAATTTGGATCTGCCCCTTCTCCGGAATACGATAGCTTCCGCCTGGAGGGGCCTTCGCAGAGCCAGAGCCGGACCTGCGGCTGGCTCGAGAATTTCGGCGTGAGATTTGTTCCGATCCTTGATTATCAAGACCGATGTCCATCATGTCTTCGATGGGTTTCCTGTCTGCAAATCGGCTTTGTGCCTTTTTCATTGCCCGATGTTCATCATCTAGGTTAGGAAGACCGTTTTCAAGGTCAATCTGACCAACATAGGGACTGGGCCCGTCGTCGGTATTTGATCTGCCATGGGATGTACTGCTGTAGCTATAGTACACAGCAGGAAATGAAAGAGTAACGTGTGGTGGACACTTCAAACTGGACTTGCATTTCCCCTTGCCCAAGACACCGATCTGAGCAACAAAGTCCAGTGGCTTAGAAGGGGTCGTAGACATGCGACCACGGAGAATGCTCTCTTCATAGGATCCAACCATAGATGCGTGCTGAAGTGGCGAAGATTCTGCGACCAGAGAGGACCTACGCGGTCTAAGAAGAGCGGGCGTTGGTGGAGATGCACCGGCCTGCATGAAACTTGGTGTCGAGGTCAAGGATCTTCGAGGCTGATGTGCCTGGTATGGGAATGCTTCTCTTCGATACGAAGGGACACGCTGTGGTAGAGAATATCGTGGTGACGGAGAAATCCACGGTGAAGAAGAAGCCGAGTTTGGTATATAGCGACTATTCCCAGTATATCCAAATCCATCTCTCGGTAAAGACATGTCGTGTTCTTCTGAGCTCTGGGCCTGGACCAAAGGACTAGTAGGTGGTTTATACACAAAACTTGACGAGAGAGACGAGGATAGAGGCGATGTAGTTGATCGGAAGCTCTCTGCATTCCCTGTAAATGGTATTCCTTTATCGTGCTGGAATGGCGTATAGTGTCTTGGTGGCGAAGTTGCGATCCATGAACTCTCTGCTGGTGCAGGATATCTACTCTTGGGAGCCGCACGATCCTTAGCTACTGCTTCCTCCTCGGTGAAGTTCCCGCTGTGTAGGGCCGATCTCGGTCGCTCGATGCTGAGGCCATCGCGTAATCTGTTGTCGAAATCGGACTGGGAGTCGTTCTTTTCGGATGTGATTTGGGCAGGCGCAAGTAGTGAAGGTTCGGATGGCGATTGAGGTCGTTTTGTCTCGGGAGGAGGAGGAGGAGGAGGAGGAGCGTGGTGCTGAATAATGGAGTCAAACTGTGGGAGACCGTTAGATTGTGGATGCTACCTATAGCTATAGCGAAATGAATGGAAGAACGCACATGACGGTTTGGGATCCAGGTCGGAGACTGGGCTCTCTTTAGCCTCTCGATTAGAGAAGCTCGATCCGATATTCCATTTTCAGCAGAACATTCGGTTCTCTCGGGACTGTTGGTGTCTGATTGTGGTGGACTCTCAAAGATAGGCCCTTCGCAAAGTTCGGTACGAATGCTCTCCTCCGAAAGTCGTCTAAGCGTTGGAGCTGGTGGTGGCACTTGGACTTCAATAGGTGCTGCTACTGTTGCTGCTGGCTCAATAGATTCATGATTGTCTAAATCGGCTTGAAAGATAGGCATGACGGCGATGTTGAATAGCTGTAACAGCAGCCGTGCAGTATCTAGTAGAATCCGTCATGAATAAGGAAAGACGAAAGAGCCGAGAGGTGGTGTTAAGTTATAAAAAGGCAACGGGTGATTCAATGCAGGGATTTTAGTTGCTGATGTTGACGTCCAACGGGCGTGGTCAAGGTAGGTAGAGAAAGACCCTGTCTGATTAATGAGCCGAAAGATGTGGATAATGATGTATCATGCGACCAAGACGATTAGAGCAATAAGTAGCCAGGCACGGCGTGGGTCGAGAAATGTGAATTTGATCTGAGTATGTACTGTACGGGATATGGGGAATCTGGGATCGTATCTTGAGACGTCATCCACCGAATATGACGACAGTTACACTGACGATGGAGTGAGTCTTGGGCGGTCCCGTCTTCCCCCGGGAAGAGCTAGAAAGGGCAAAAGAAGAGGAGATGGGCTTATATAAGTAGACGAAATGAGTTGAGTCAAGAGAGAGAGAGAGAGAGAGAGGTCATAAAGAGAGTCTGAGACTGAGAGAGAGATGAGGCGGCGGGCAGAAATCAACAGGGTCTGGGTCTAGGTTTAGGTCCAGGTCCGTCCGGGTACAAGCAGCAGTTATGATACGACGTTAATTCTATCACCAACTGGGGCCGATGGCGGTGAATGTGTGAATCATTCCCTAACGAGTCTAACGCTAGAACAAAGACTAACAAGAGGGTAAGTCATGTACCTTGATCATTACTGTTAGTTATAGGTGCCTTAAGAAAGAAGAGCAGTTGCTTGCTTGAACAACACTTTTTAGATCTCTTGTCCTACTGAGGACTTTAACAGAGGTGATATGATATCTTGCTGTAGTCACTATAGGTAATCTTGGCATTCATACCTTCAACACCATCCCATCAAGTGACCTACAGCTCATGAGGTGGAGATACTAAACAGCCCCCCCAGATATGCCACATCCAACTAACGACGTTTTTGGCTTGGTCTCTGATGAAGCATCTCAACTCATTGCTCACAAGGCACAGCAAAAAAAGATACTTTTCACCCACGCTAATCTACAGTGCTCACGTCCCTTGCGGATACCTGACGTTTAGCGCCTGCTGGAAGGATCCCTGACATGCATTGGCTGTAATCGGGTGATGGGTGATGCAGAGTTGACGTGTAGAACCTTTGAGCACAACACTGAGACAAGCTGTGCTGTGCCTTGTTATTGCTGAGCTCTATAGGAAGCTCAACAGTCCATAGACCAGCCACTCACCCGATTTTAGGTATTATAAACTCTCTCTTGTGTGACCTGGCAATGCATCCCCAACCCGAAACAGTTATACCAGCATCTTCCTCCATCAGCCCACTTACAACTGTAGGCCAATGATGTCCTCAACCTGTATTCGTTTGAGACAGTTACACAACAAATAAACAAAGCAGTCAAGTTCAGTTCAGTACAGTACAGTACAGCAGTGTAAAAGTCGTGTGAGCCTTCTGTTACCCTTTGGTTGATCAGATTGCGGCGCAGCTCCACCGAAACTCTCCGAAAAACCGACCTAAAACACAAGTGCCGTTAATTACGGTGTCGGTCACGGTCACCGCAGGACCCACTCCTTCACCGAAGACAGTGGAGACATTTCTCAATTCTTATCAACGACAATCCTCTTACACTTACAACGCCACGATCATGGCTCCCAAACATCAAAACGAAGGTGGCGATGCTGCCCCAGAGGCAAAGAAGCCTAAGCATGGCTTCAGAGTCGGTCCAGAGAATTTACCAGACGGTCCTTGGCGACGAAAAGGTTTGTCCTTTCTCCTATTTTACCTTGGAAAATTTTCATTCATTTCACATACTCACATTCAACCACAGTCACAAAGGTCAAGAAGGAGTTGATTCACAAGGCAAAGGTCAAGAAGGCTTATGCAAAGATCAAAGCCCGTGAACAACAAAATGCACCAGCACCAAAGACAAGCGAGCCAGTCCAAGATGAGGCTCTCGTAGAAGACGCCAGCGAGGAGAAGCAACCCGAGGAAGAAGGCGAGGAGATGCACCCCACACGACAGCTCATGCTTGCAGATGAAGCCAAGGCACAGGAGAACTCTGTCGGTGAGCCTACTAGTGATGGGAACAGACGGCGCACCAGACGACCAGGCTACTACGACAAGCAACTCGCCAAAGCAGCACAGCGCCAGGAGGAGGCTGAGATGAAGCGGCGGGAGTTTGAGCGTAGACAGGAAGAGAGGGCACAGAAGATTGCTGAGAGGGAGAAGTTCAAGAAAGCCATGGCTAAGACGAGAGATCGTAACGGAAACAAGAAGCTTGGCAGGGAGAGCTCTTTACTGTTGGATAAGGTCAGGAAACTTGTTGCTGAGAAGTAAGAGCTTGCGTGAGAGATGACTCAGTCAAGCATGAATTCTGCGTTGAGGGCGTTCAGCGGTTCTGTTATCGGGGTAGACAAAAGTTGACATGCAAGTTTGATACCATACGATCGCTATAATCGAATCAATACATACAAGGTCAGATCATAACAAATTTTGTGGTTTTCTTGGTTCTGCCGCGGGACGAGACATGGTAGAGAGGCCAGTGCAGAGGTCGCATCGGTATGAGGACGATCGGTACCTACAGCAAGACCACAATGAGGCCGTGTCGACGTTTCAAGCTGCGTCATATTGATGTGGTAGACATGTCACAGTTATTTGGGTCCCATGGGTCAAGTCACAACAGGACAATGTATCTTGTGAAGGGCACTGGATGTACCTACGAACAGATCACCAAACTAGGTGTAGGCTGTCTTGGAGTTTGCCTGCCAGTGGAACTGCGAACTTGAAAGGCTCAAAGACGAGATATATGTAGATGAATTTGTGTCAAGCAACACTTATATGCTTGCTAATACTAGGTTATTCCATGTAATATGGGGGCCGACAATGACATAGAATTCAATAATCAGACCACCAATGATTGACCACGACTAAGTTTGTCGCAACTTGACAATGTCGAGTCCGTGTGAATCACTCTTATTGGCTTCTGAGAACTCTTGGCCTTTATTTTGATATCATTCTCACTAACACAAAGTTTCGAAGGAAGACATGACGAGACACTTCTAAGTTCGAGATGCTTCATCCAAACTTTGTTCTACCTATACCTGTGCCTCGGCCATCAACAGTTTGGAATACAATACCTACAATGATGTAGTCATCTAACAAGGACTAGCTTGCGAGTATTTCCATATACAGCATATGTAAGCGGCCTGATGACTTGTCACCATCAACAACAGTTCCAGGTCTTGAAACAGTCAAGCCAGTAGCCCCTACAAACTTGGCGGTGACATAACGGAAAGTTACCCTTTGTCGTGCGTTAGAACCGAAAGCTTGTCGGTTTTAGCAGTATATATGAGTGATCATATACCTATTCCTGCCTTGGTATGGACGTTACATCTGTCAGATCGAATATGGTGATCCGGTGTAAGTTACCGGCGCGCTTACCAGTGACGGATAGATCAAGGGGCCAACGTTATGTCGAAGCTGCCGCAGGGTACGACGACGACGACGACGATCAAACATGAAACTCTGTGTCATCGGGCAATACTGCACACTGCACAGGTACAGTATGATTTCTAAGCTACTCCGTACGTGGCTTTGTAATGAGAGGACAAAATAGCGTTCGGAAGTAGAGCGAAAAATGCTAGAATGGGAAACAAGAGCGAAGGAGTGGCCCAAGAGTTGAAGAGTCGACAACTTGAAACAAGCGATGGTGATGGAGCGGGAGTTTCAAGATATGCCTCGTCAGCTGTCAAAGGAAGTGATCGGACCCAAGGAAGAGAAGATCAGTCAGACATGCATGTCACATCAGAGTTGACTTGGTGAACCCATCCTTCAGTAAGTATCACGAGGCTGTGTAATACAAGGGTTGCAAATGGAGGTTTCCGCAAGTAGCAACGGTAACGTCCAAGGCTGAGCTGAGCGTGTAGTTAATGCTTATGCTGGTCAGCCGTGTATTCAAGATGTCTCGTCTCATATGGGGAGATTGAAAGTTCCAGGGACTTGGTCGTGGTCGTGACATGTCCAGTCACTATCAAGAGGACCCCTGCTCACGAAACCGATCCATGCAATCATGTCCACTTGACTATACCCCTTTCTAACACGTGCATCAAATATATTTTCAGGGTCGTGGGTTTCATGATGGAATTGGACAAAGGAGAAGTCCGGCTTATGAAGGAACCCCAAAATAGAGCAAGCAAGCGAACAATGGTAACAAAAGTCAACCAACGTTGTATCATGTTAGGTTACTCTCCAAATGGAGAGCACACTCAACGCGCATGACTGACATTCATCCATATTCTACCGAGTTGCAAGGGACTAAATCCTCTCATCCCATTACACGTTTCATGATTTGCGTTTCGTCAATGCCTTACGCAAAGGCTGAACTGAACTGAACTGAACTGAACTGAACTGA